>NC_056739.1:1355049569-1355349569 GCF_019279795.1 Protopterus annectens
AAAAAGGATCTAATTACTACGTATTATGCTGGAGAACCTCCCCAATCAATTTAAAGAAACATTCACATTTCGTTTAACATTGTATATCACAGTGTGTAATACCTGACAATAATACATAAAATAAACAACTATTAAAAATTGAATACTAAAAGTTAAAATCGCTGGAGCAATGTCAGACTCAAAGCCAGTCACAACTGGTGTCCCACAGGGATCTGTCCTGGGACCCCTCTTGTTCGGCATTTATTTCTCAGATGTTAAAGCAAACATGGGAGGGCTGTGGCTGACAAAGTTCGCAGATGACTGCAAACTAGGCACCATAGTCGATACACCAGCTGACACACACATCCTACAAAAAGGCCTCACTGAAACGGACAACTGGTGCCGTAGTCACGGCCTTAAACTAAATGCCAAAAAATGTATAGTCATCCCTTTTGGAAAAAACAAAGTACCCACAAATTATCACATAGACAGCAACCCACTGAGTACGGAAAAAGTAATCAGAGACCTAGGGACCCAAGTAGACAGCGACCTATCATTTGACACCCACATTGCCAAAGTGGTTAGAAAAACATTCTACCTTGCACACCTCATCATGAAGGGATTCACATCCAGATCCAAGGATGTCATTGTACCCTTATATTCCTCCCTCATCAGACCCATGATTGAGTACAATGCCCCATTTGGTATGTACCTCACCCGGCACTTGCAACAGCTGGAGAGACCACAGAAGTACCTCACCAAAAGGATCAAGGGTCTCCAACATATGTCTTATTCCGCCAGACTAAAGAAACTTCAGCTCTATTCAGTGGCATACCGCCTGCTCAGGGGTGATCTCTGCCTGACGTACAAGGCTATGTCCAATCAGGATTTGATGGACATGCTCCACCTCAAAAAATCCAAATCCATCAGGACCATGAGAGCTAAAGACTTAAACCTCGGCACAAGTATGAATAGGACATGCTGGAGGGATAGATTCATAACCCAAAGGCTTCCCATGCTTTGGAACAGGATCCCAGTTTGTATTAGGCAGAGCCTCTCACTAACTCTCTTCAAGAGAAATCTTGATGAGTGGATGGGAGATCGAAAATTTACCCCAGGGGTCACATCTGGGTCACTGCTAGACAGGGGCACAGTAAACTAATTCTATTATATAAGGGGACCTTCATTGTGTCACTACTAGACAGAGGCACAGTATTCTAGATTTATTCTGTACATCTTTGTACCATTTCATGGGGTGGCAAAAGCCACATCAGTATGGCTAGGCTTACAAATGCCCCAGGGCAGATAGCCTAGTACTATACTATGGGTATCTACTTATGGGTCTAGGTGTGCAGGTGTTGGCTGATGTTGGCCAATATGGACAGTCCTAGGGATGCAAGCGAATGTGTTAATTGGGCAGAGGCGTCACCCAATGAGCAGCCACACCCACTGCAAGACCCACTAAAGCAAAATGTAATCTATATGGCAAGGAACAGAATAACCAGATGTAGATGTATATATGTAGAGCTATCTGTGTGTATATCCACCCATAGCGAGATAGAGATATGCTTCGCCCTCACCGTAGTACGAATGTATACATACAGAGAATGAATACAGATACATACCCACATATGAATATATACATATGCAGACAACCATAGACCCACATGTCGTTAGATTTTATATATATATATATATATATATATATATATATATACATATATATATTTTTTTATACAAATTATATATATATATATATATATATATATATATATATATATATATATATATATATATATATATACAGATATACAGCAAGATATGAATATACATGTATGCATACATATGCAGATATATCTGTATATATTATTGTATATTAATGTAAATATATATATATATATATATATATATATATATATATATATATATATATATATATATATATATACATGTTACAGTAAATATACACATGTATATACAGCAGTTACGGATAACATATGTTCACAGGCCGGGCATATGTTGGTGGGAGGTCCAATAAACAAACGTGTAACACGTAGCATCACCCCCCACCCCCAGCTAGGCTGGAGAGACATACAGACAAACAATAAAGGTAAATACACCACTGCTTCCCAGACTACCGGCAGGAAACTACCTGTGGGAAAGATCTGCAAGATCTACACTTGAAACATAGACATTGATGTCTCTTGTGGGACACCAAAAATTAATGACCAGAGCCAGGCCCTGTAATGATTTCTCCGACCAGGCTGTAGATGTACACAGATCATTAGGTAATGCAAGTCTGATAACACATCGGTCGACACAACGTATGACATGTTTCCCGAAACAGGGAGAGTGGGCAGTGTGTAGTGGTGTGTTTATACCCCACCTGTGCCCACAGTAAGGATGAGTGGTATAGAGGAGTAGCAGGTAAGGGACTATGGGTATGCGATTATGGGCTTAGGCATGAAGGTGCTGGCTGGCAGAGCTGTATTAGGACCGCCCCGTGGATGTAAGAAATATTCCGATGTGGGCATAGCAGACACCCATACCTCCCAAACCTTAACAGCACATCCACTGGATAGTCCGTAAGCCATTGGAGGAACACATAGGGACCATACCATAGAAATGTCCTCGATTACCAGGGACGTCCATGATTATGACTCAGAATCTAACTCTGTTCCACCTAAACTCTCCTAGAACTAGTGATATTAGGAAGAAAGGCGGTGGAATACACATAATGAATAATGGCAACATGTAAGAGTCATAAACAGCATGTACCTCACACAATGCGTATGACTACATATGGTCTGGGTCTGTCAATGTGTCAGGTTAATAGCACCAAACTTCTAAATGTGTCTCTGATGTTGTTATGCAGTGTCCCTGATTCAGTGTTCATTCTTCTCCATTTGTATCAGGTCTGATAGTGACAGAAAGTGCATATTCTGCTGCTTACCTTAGAAAGATGATAGAATTGGTTAGGGTTACCACCTGTCCACCTTTGCAATGGACAGTCCCCTTTGGGCAGTTATGTCCTGCAAAATACTTGAAAATATGGCAAATGTCCTGAGATTTTAGGACAAAGATTTCCTATATTGTCTGTAGTAGTTGCATAAAACAAATATTTTGTATCTGAAAAAACTAAATGTTATAAGAAACAGAATATGCAACTATAATGCTACAAGAATAAGCTTTTATTTAGGCAAAACAGTGAAGTTTTTTCCTTTGTACTGGCTGTAGGTATGTTTTACCCTGCAAAATCGGACATTTCTACATAAAAGTCCCACCTTGGGTAATTGAAAAGGTGGCAACCCTATAATAGGTATGCGGTAGCATGACTCGGCTGACAGATGTGGGTCCTAAAACCCAATTACTTGTGTGTATTGAAGAGTCTTGGTTCCCATGTAAGAGCCAGATGGGAGCAGATTGTAAGAGAAGCACACAAATAATATGAATAAATCACTGGGCAGGCCGCTGATTCCGTACAGTCGAACGGCATGCCATCACCTAATGGGCAGCCATTCCCGATACTGTAGGCATGTAATCCGATGTAATACGCATCGCAAGGTAATATTGTGGTCCTTGCTCCCACCCAGGGGTGTGAGTGTCAGATGCAAGCACAAATGTCAGTGCATTTGCAAGTGCGGGAGACAGCGGGTGTAAGCCTGTTTGGCTACCAGTATGCGAGTATTGCACTGGTAAAGCAATGTAGAGGCTAACTGAGTGTAAGAAGCTGTAACCAGAGGTTAGCATTGCTTAACACCACACAAACCCATGCACACCCGCTCACAACTGCTTTAATGTGCCTTACTCCCTCTGTATCCAATGGCCTTGTTCTGCCCTGCGACCAAATAAATGTCCTCTGCAAGGCTCAGAACCAGGACCCTGCACACACAGCTAATGTAATTTATCAATACGCCATGGCAGATATACAGACAACAGACAGTACCACAAACATATCATACAGTGCAGTCATTCAACAGTATAGGAATGTATCCCATCATGTAGATGTATATGTGAGTGGTTATGTCCAGCATATAGGTACATACATATATAGAGATACATCAGGAACATACCATGTGGCAACAAAGCATTACAAGCAAATGGAATGGGAAACACCAGCGATACCTGTATTATGTAGTGGTGTTGTTCTATGTAATCTCAAGACTCCCTCAGACAGACATGTGTCATTCATACACGCAAACAGTTGTACATTGGCCGTATACATCACTCTGTGCATATAATGTACAATAACACAACAGTACCTGCCCAATCATTATGTGTGAACAGTACTCATGCAAGATGCTGTGTGCAACATCCTCATCATGATAAAGGTAAATGGGGTAACCATAGAGGGTCTGGTAGTGTTGTGTGTACAATGGGGTCGTCCTCATCACATGTACCTGGACCATTTAGGAGTGATGTGCATACCAGGATTGTGTGCTTGAGGGATAGGGGTGAGGATAACAGGAGTATGTTGTGATGCATATTACAAGGGTACATGTGTCCACTGGGCACGTGTGTGAAATGGACAGCTATGTATAGAGCAGATGTTGTCCTAGGAGCCAATTGGCCTTATGTTTCTGTAGGGTGAGGGTTGGATGTGGGGGAAGGAGTGTAGGTATGGCTGTGGAGGATAGGTAGGGTAGGATCACAGACAAGACAGCATACAGGGTTGGTATATGACACATGTGGGGGGATACACCTCAGACGGGGATGGGTGCTCAGCATTCACAAACCCATGGGAACAGTGGGACAGAGGACCACAGCCATGGGCAGCCACCACTGTACCTAAACAGCTGCAAAGGAGGCAGGCTGGGGGCTGTCCAGGAGGGGCAGCACCACCCTGTAAATGTGACACTCCGCCCTTGAGCTTGCATATCTGGCTTCAGAGCCCCTTAGTGAGCCTCCAACACAACATGCCCAGGACTGCACTGCAGCAGACATGTACCGGTCTGGCCCTGCTCCCAGGGGGGACATGCCCCATCCTCAGTGGTGGTACCACCAGAAGGTGGTGCAGAGCCAACAGTGGTTGATGTCTAAGGCTGGGTCCCAGATGTGCTGGTGCCCGGTGCCATGGTCAGCTAAAGTGGGACAGGAGTTTCTGCCGGGACCTCCCAACCCATTCAGCCTATGGTGTTGCAGTTTAAACTTACATATGGCTTAGTGATAGACAACAGCATACAGGATTACCTACAACAGTATGCATAGATATTACCATCAACCCAACACAACAAATGGTATACATTTGCTGAGGGAGCACAACACATGCATATATACTGCATGCCATCTGTAAAATGTGTAGTAGACGTGTGAACGCAGCTATGAACAGTTGCCCATTATTGGCTTGTCACTGGGAATCACAGACAGTGTCTGTCATAAGACTGTTTCATATGACATATGTCCAGTCAGGTATGCAATGGCATTAACCCACCCCTATCATCATGTACTGTCTGCAATCCTCACACTATTCTCCTGCTGTGCACAGATGAGTGTTCAGTGTGTAACACAGGAAACAAATGGTTCCACACACTGACCAGTTCACAGATGGCCCTACAGATGGGGGATCCTCACGAACAGAGTACTGTCATGTCTGCATTAAAACCTGCAGAATAGCCATTACCACACAAAACATGTTAAACAGGCAGTAGTCTCAATGCAGCATAGCTACACTTACATGCTGTAGTCATGTGTGGCAAATCACCCTCCTGTCTTTAGGCTATTTCCAACTGTGTATGATGTTTGTGGTACATCCAGATATCATCTGTGATGCTGCATCAGAACACCACATCCAGGTACCACTCACAGCGACTGTCATGGCCAAACACCAACATGATGTTCCTAAATAGTGTACTGTGCTTATCATGCGAATGGCTATGGGAACACCATCACAGCTGTTCTACATGCAATCAACTAGAGGAGGACTGCAATAGGTGCAGAGGCCATCACCTGATCATGTCCATCACTTACAATGCACATGCTGTTGCTGAGCAGGTGTACACCTCTACATCCATCAGAGAGTGTGTGAGTGGGACAGGCAAAGTACACCAGAAAAGGGCTTGGAGACCTAACCCTAAGCATCGTCTGCCACACGCCTAACAGTACAGGGGTCAAACCCCTGACTGACTAGTCATTACTATTACATGTGCATGACGTTACTACATGTGGCACAAAGCCGACATGTTGCTGTGCTGTAAGAACATATGTATGTAGATGAGAGACATCTGCAACAGAGATAGTAGATATACATTAGATGTGGCACACATGCCTGTCCATGTGAACTGATGCCATTGTCACCACAACCACACTCTCTAATGGACTTGCAATGACACTCTGTGCCAGGGCCACAAATACACAACTTAACTACTTAATTTGCCACACTGCAGTAATGCACAGGACTACATGCACCACAGCGGATATCTGGAGGTGCTATGGGCTAGGGCATGTGAAAGTGTTTGACATCTGTTGGTATGCAAACAAGGGTTATACTGGAAGTGACTATGGTTTGGAGCATCATAACCCACACGCAGACACAAGGTGCCAGTACTGACATGCATGTATGCATTGCTGCATGGGTGTGTAGTCGTTGGCTGTGCAAGATGGCTGTACAAGGCTGGGTGAGGGGTACTCCTTGGCATTGCGTCAACCGATAATGGTGTGCAGTGCAGGGGTGTAGTGTCTGCAATGCCCCACACAGATGGCTATTGCATGATCTGCTCTGACATCCTGGTTACCAATGTGTATGGCCATAGCTTTGCAATGAATGCCATGTCTCTGTTTGATAATCGTTCACATGGACATTGCCTGGGATGTGCATGTCCCACAATACTGTACAGTGACATGTACATGTGTTCCTCGTTTGGCAGGTACATGTTGTGTACACAGACTGTAATCCCTCGATATGCCAATACTGTCCTGGTGTGGCAAAACCTGCTTATAGTGAGCAGGTTGACCCTGCACCTGCATTGATAGTATGATACAGGTATTCCCTGGTGTCAGTAGCATTGGTCCATGCAGGGCACAATGTGTACAGCATTGTATGGCCTCTGTGGATCACATTTGATGGCACCACATATGTTGCAGGCATCCAGTGGGGAACATAGTGAAGGCACAATGTCCACAAATATGTGCCTATTGTACTGCTGTACAAGGTGCCATGTCCTCTGCAGGCCACTGTATTCGCACCATGCCTACTATCTGTCATCAATGTGCATGGTACTAGGAACATAGCAGGATATCCTAGTCAACTGTGTTTGTGCATTGCACATGGGTGCAGGACCTATACCGGGTACTAGTAGAGTTGCATATGTTGTTCACCAGGCCTTTTGCCAGGTGTAGGGGTATGGCTTGCCAACACAGTCCTGTGGCTGACTGACAGCTGTACTCCTTGTGAGGTGGCCAATGTGTCATAAGATGGACAACTTATAGGAAAACTACAACATCCACTCCCCAACATGTCCAATGGTAAGACACTCACAGCCACCTCTACACAGGCTCTGACAGACAAACACACACTTGCCATGCCCTGTATATGAACCCCAAACTACCATATCACACTGCAGCAATACGCTTTTAGGGCACGTGCTACTTTGAATACTGGGTTACAGCACACCTACAGGTGTAGACCTAGGTGGGTGACAACAGCAGGATTGACAAAGGCGGTCATGTCATTTGTACAGAGAGTGCATACTCTACAAAGCACTGTACTTGTCTCAAGCAGGCAGACACACACACACACTTAAGTCTGGGATTAGAACACTGATCTAACTACTTTATTACACTACAGCATTACACAGTTACAGAACCCGCTACCGAGATTACTGGGATACAGCATTCCCAGTGGTGTATTTGTAGGTGGGTGACATCATCAGCCTTGCCAAAGGTGGGTATAAGAATTGTATGGAGTGTGAGCAATCTAAAAGCATTATTCAGTGCTCAGGCAGATGGACACACACACACACACACACACACACACACACACACACACACACACACACACACACATACTTGGCAAGTCTGGGATTAGAACACCAACCTAACTACTTTATTACACTACAGCATTACACAGTTACAGAAGCCGCTACCAAGATTACTGGAACACAGCACTCCCAGAGGTGTATTTGTAGATGGGTGACATCATCAGCCTTGCCAAAGGTGGGTATAAGAATTGTATGGAGTGTGAGCAGTCTAAAAGCATTATTCGGTCCTCAGGCAGATGGACACACACACACACACACACACACACACACACACACACACACACACACACTTGGCAAGTCTGGGATTAGAACACCAACCTAACTACTTTATTACACTACAGCATTACACAGTTACAGAACGTGCTACCGAGATTAATGGGACACAGCACTCCCAGAGGTGTATTTGTAGGTGGGTGACATCATGAGCCTTGCCAAAGGTGGGTATAAGAATTGTATGGAGTGTGAGCAGTCTAAAAGTATTATTCAGTCCTCAGGCAGATGGGGACACACTTGGCAAGTCTGGGATTAGAACATTGACATAACTACTTTATTACACTAATAAGCATTACGCAGTTACAGAACGTGCTTCTGAGATTACTGGGACACAGCATTCCCAGAGTTGTATTTGTAGGTTGGTGACATCATCAGCCTTGCCAAAGGTGGGTATAAGAATTGTATGGAGTGTGAGCAGTCTAAAAGCATTATTCAGTCCTCAGGCAGACGGGGACAAACACACACACACAGACACACACACACACACACACACACACACACACACACACACACACACACACACACACACACACGCCAGTGGTGGGAACGGAACACCTACCTATCTACAGATCACTATTACAATACTACATAGTTATGAATCGCACCAAACAGACTACACATTTCAGGGCTGTTGTTATGACCTTCTAGGAATGCGGACATCAACAGAGATGCTGGCAATTAAGATGTACATACCTGTGAACCTGTGTGTTTAAAGTAGGAATCCATCCTGACCTGGAGTATGCCCATCTGTGGAATGGATGACTACTACCACTATACAGGGTTACAATGGCCATGCCCATATACAGAAGCACATAACCGACACAAGGTGTCACTGGGCATGCTTACATACTTAGTAGCACAGGGCTGACAGGACTGTTTGGAATGCACTATGTGTCCATCTACACAAGGTTATACTGGACATGCTCATACACTTAGTAGCACAGGACTGTCTGGGATGCACTCTGATTCTAAACATGGAAGGCCACAGTGGCCATGCTATTACAGTTAGACGTAACGAACACATTGTAATGGGCTCTGGTGTTAGTAGTTGTCATTGTTAGGAGGAACGCTGCTCTACATATATCTTACACTGGTCTTTTACACAATGTCTGCTGCTGTCCGTCACCTTAGATGTACCTTCCTAAACTAAGCACAATACCACAACTCACAGTGATGTCTTGCTAGGTGTGGAAACTGCTTGACCAACACAATGAGCCTTGCTAGGAGTAGCAACTGCTTGACCAACACAATGAGCCAATGTCCTGCTGTAAGTATGAGGTTGTCCAGTGTTTGTCATTCTGGGATGACATGACTGACAGTAGACAGGCCTTTGACACATATCACATGCATCCATGATTTTGAATGGGAGTGTGGATAATACCCAAGCCACATTCGTCCATATAGTGCCTTTCCAAGGCAAATGTCCTAAACACAGGATAACACCCCAACACCTAGAGGACAACTGCATTCTATGCTTATGCTAACCAGTGGTAGATGTGCAGCATCCATAATCACAGCTGCTCACTGTAGATCAAACAATGGGGAGTACTGACATCTGTGCAGTCAGGAACATTTGGCTGAAGGCTCTGTAGTGCACAATAGCACTACCACCATATACCTCAGAACCAGACATGTGGGCCATAACACAGGTATGGACCACTCCAGGTGGTGGTGTCCACACATACATAGAGGCCACTCACATGTACTGACCGGTACCCCCACGAATGGCATCACAGATGAGTCAGGTGCAGGACAGTGTCAAATGCTGCATTCTAGGATGTAAACCTCAGACACCACCATGCCCCCAGACCACCAACACACATCCATATATGTTGTAGGATATATAAGAGTACACCACCATGTGACCCTTGACCAGTGGACTCTACCAAGCTCTACATCAGCTGTAGAGAGTACCTATGTACTGACACAGCTGCATCATGTGTTATGCAATGCAATGATACCACTGTCTGTAACCAGGTCAGCTGTACACATACCAGGGGCCCTCAGTTATTTACAGCATTAGCAGATGACTGTTGCTGTACACCAGTACACACCCTCATGTTTGGATATGACATACTTGTACCTGACCTGGATATGTACATGCCACACACATACAACATACATGTAAATAGCATAGCTGTTGTTGTCCTTTGTGCAGGCAGGTGGCTATAGCCATTACACGCTTGATCATGGAATGTAGGCCCATGGCTGCTGAATGCTAACAGTACATAAGGTGTAATATCAATGTTGACAGACGTAACATTCCCTCTCTACCGGTCACCCATTACACCTATCATATCATGCAACAGTCCATGTGTCATGTATGTCATTACACATGTCCATCAATTGCAATGCCTACAAACATGCCCAAATGACAGGATTGTAGGACCCACACACATGTACATGTAGTGGTGTGCATTCAGATACCATGCGTGTGCAGTTGCTGAAGTATGCAGGTGATGTGTATCTTAGTACATCATGCAGTTGCAATGCAGCCTCAACATTGCCTACTGTATATGGTGATATGCTGAATGTACAGAAAGATGTACCTTAGGTATGGACAGATGTGTGGAAATAACTAAGTGGTGGGGCATCTTTGCAGATGGATATTTGCTGGGGACAGCTCAAAGGTGTGTCACAAGTGGTCCTACAATAACCTGTGTAACCGGTAAGCAATGGTTTCATTAATTGAAGGACATAACACACAACATAGACAGTGGTCAGGGTAACACAGAAGGTAAATCACTTGTCACCTGTAACAGTTAAGACCTCCCGTGTGCATATATCAACACTGTTTCCAAAGGAAGTGTCAGTACACTTTCTAATGTGTGCAATACTGCTGTAAGTCTGTTATACATATCATGAGCTAGGCAGGTGTTTGATTCACAATACTGGCATGTGTGGTTGCGTGTGTGTCCATATATGTCACGTATGGTGGGGAATACATCTAAATTGTTACTCACTCTCCTGTATACTAGTGTAGACATCTGTACAGACTGCAATGCAGAAAGCAGGACATAGGCAGGGGTGTGTATCTCACACATGTGAGGTATCTGTATGTATGTGACATAGGTGTATTCAATAGTGAATGCCACAGTTTGTGTGTGTGTGTGTGTGTGTGTGTGTGTGTGTGTGTGTGTGTGTGTGTGTGTGTGTGTGTGTATGTGTGTGTATGTATGGCTGTCTGGTCCCTGAAGTGAGGATGTATGTTACCATACTGAACTGATTAGACCCCTCCCCCCATCCAGGCAAAACAATCTGCTATCCGTGATGATGTCCTCGATCTTAGGCCATACTGATTACCTGTACATCTGTATTCTCTGTGGCACGTCATGTAGATGCACAGTACTGTAATGATGATTTGCACATAGGCAGGGGTCCTTGCCTCAACAATAGCAACTGTGTGTGAGTGTGTGATACTGTGTCGGTGAATCCGTGAGTGTGTGGGTGTGTTACTGTGTTACTGAATACATGTGTGTCAATACCTGAGTGTGTGGGTGCAGTTGTGTGTTAGCATTCTGTCATGGGAATGTGTATTATTGCTTCCCAATGAGGCATCACACTTCCCACTGGCCTCTACCCTTGTAATCAGCTAGACCGCTCTCTTACCTCACCACTCCATGTAACTGTACCTGTGATGTCACCCAGTATGGATGTCACGTCTGTAGCCACAGTAGCTTAATGCACAGCTATCATGCAATTGGATCAGTAGACGTGTTTAGAACGTGGGACATTCTCACTGTTATGTGGCAGCTACACGGTGCATGCTGGTATATTCATACATACCTATGAGTAGTCCACATTGACATATGGGACACTAACTGCAAACACTGGCATCCACTGGCACATGCAATTAGACCTGAAGGAGGAAAGCAGAACATCATGACCAACATGCAGTTACTGTTGTTACACAAGACACATACTGTTAACAGTACAAAATGCATTGTACACCTGTAGTACATGGTATGTTTGCTGCCTGTCAACAGTACTCGACAACTGTAAACTACACTTATCTTCCTAGTCTGTTCATCCTGTGCATCAGACCATATGAGCATGTCCCTGCACCAATGGTGTGGATGTCAGGGATGCAACACAGGCATCATCATATGCACAGGGTGATGATGTTTGCCAGAGGCCTAGGCTGCATCAATGGATGACATCATGTGTGTGGGATAGGGCCTTTATCTAATTGGGAGTGTGTGGATGTTATGCATGTGTGTGTGTTGCGGTGCCCTACATATGTTTCAAGTGTGTTCGTGTATGCATGCACACAGTTCTGGCATCTGTCTAGCTACACAGGGGGTATTATTGACAGCTGCGGACTTTACAGGCCAGATTTAACAGTTCACAGTGTCCGGCCATGGACATGTGACCTGTGCCTGCCATGGGTTGCACGGGCACTACCAGGCAGAGGTGCAGATTGGGTACTGTCTGATGACACTTGTCCACTGGAACCGTGCCCCTGTTAGGACCACCAGGGCCACGTGCATGTGGCCTGCTATGTCGTGGTGTGGATAGCACAGCACCAGCTGCACTGCTGCTGCTACCGCCACTATGGGAGTGGACATGTGAGGTAGCTTGTTCACGTAAACCTGAAACAGGTGACGTAGCAGGCCTACGTCCACGTGCCTGATGCCTCAGTCCTACCAGATGTTCCAACACAGACAGCTCACGCTCGTGGATTGTCATGCCACAGTCAAGGACTTCAACCATGTCACCCAACCATCTATCCAAAGCTTCAGCAATCTGCTGTTGAGCATTTAACATTGCCTGAATGTTGTTGTTTAAAGAATGGACAGCAGCCCTCTGAAGCCACTGATCTTCTCTGTTGTGCTATTCAGCACCTGCCTGTGCCTCCATTACAGCCTGAAACATGTGTCTTGTGATACCAGCTGCTGCGCTCTGTCAAAAAAGGGGCATGTTGGCCATTGGTCCTCCTACGAGCAGCACTGGCCACGTGCCTGTGTGGGGCATCACCAGTCAGTTGGCTGACACCATGGTATGCAGGCACACCTTCCATAGCCCCCATACTTTCCTGTTCCAAGCTACCACATGCCAACTGTCCTTCCTCTATGGCCACTGGTGATGGGGTATGTGTAGACATGGGATCTTTGTGCGGGGATGAGGGGGGATATAGGAGGAATGGCAACCAATGGCACAGATTCAGCCCCTGGCTGTGCCTCAATCATATGTTCATCATCACTGCTAGAGTCTGTGGGGACATTAACATCATATGGACCACTGGAGGGCAACGCACCTACATCACCTGTGAGGGGCAGACAAGAACTGTACATTACAATCTATACAATGGACACAGACACACAGACACACAGACACACATACTATGGCACCCAACATGCGTATGATATAACAGAAGGCATGCAACATGCATGTGATACGGCAGACGACATGCAGCGCAGACAATAATAGTGATAGTTATCATACATCCCTGGGTTGCACACAATAACATGCATGTGTCATAGCAGAAGGCATGCAAATTACACATTCATAGTAGTAGTTAATATACATCCCTGTGTTACACCATGTAGACCAGCATAGGTTAACAGTACACCTGCCTGATGTGTGGCATATGATCTTGACAATCACATGTAGTATGACATGTGATCTGCTGACGTGTGCAATGACATACATACATGTTTAACACAATGGTGTCCTGTCATATATACAGTGGGGGTAATGGTGTCCCAATGCAGTGTTGTCTGTCCGCCCTACAGATATACTGCACATTTAGCTGATGTGCATGGCCATTGCAGGGAATCATGAGGTGTCTCTATTGCTATACAGTGTGAGTTACAGACAGTTCATAGCCATGACTGTGTTCAGATACAATTCATATATACTGTGGAATGTGACCCACGTCACTGACGTTTATACACAGTAAACCATGATGTGGAATGTGTGACACAGGTCACTGAAGGGTATACGGATGACACCCCTGCACATCTGCAACCATATTGCTGCTGCTTGGCAACTATGGCCAGACATGGCGAAGTTGGTACACCATGTCCTACATGATATCTGTGTACCACACACACACACACACACACACACACACACACACACACACACACACACACACGAGGAGCAAGTATGACATTGATGTCTGACACCAGCAAGAGGAATGTACTGTATCGGTGGGCTGATGTGGATACTGTACAGGTGAGTACTGTCATGTCGTGACACACTCAAGATTTTCAACACATCTTATGTGTTGGATTGATGTCACGCCTACACAAGATGTGCACAGGCCTGTAGGATGTCTAGTGTTCCACATCTGCAATATAACCATTACACAAAGGCCATAGTTGGACCATGTGTAGCCACTGTACAACAGGGTGTACACACAAGCACATCATGTCTACTGTGTGTGTTGCTTCATGTCTCTGGCCATCCTCCATGGCCATGTGTGTACATGTGTTGGCCAAATTGTTGTGATGGGCATCTATTTCACATGTCTGTGTTGTCCCATATGACATACACCCATAGATGTCATATGCTCGACTGACGACAGGGTTATGCAGACAAAGGGTGGTATGTTTGGTATGTGGGATATGTTTTTCAGGATAGTTAGGCAGTGTTGCAGCCAGGCCATTAGATGTCATGGACATGTCAAGATAGCACATCACATTGTGTGACATTCATAGCAGGGCTATGATCCACACCAGTGAATCCTGTGTGCTGGTCATACCCCAGCTCACTCTGTAGTACTATTTGTATTCCCCACATGTGTATTTCTGATCTGTAGTACATGTCCCTACAGTGAACAGCACCTCCACCATTGTATGCACAGCTGTCCACACATCTGGCAATGACAGTTTGTGAGGATTCATGTCGGTGATTCACATAGTTTGCAAGTGTTGCACATCGGTAGCCATTGTGATGCATTGCAGGTTCGACCTGTATATTGTGACAGGACCATACATTATGTGTACATGTGGTAAATGGCCACATGGCAGATAGATCTGTGCATTACGATGCCTGAAAAATAATAATAGTCTCACCTGCAACGGGCTGCTGTTGCAGTGGAATGCCAGAGGTACCTAAATAGGAGTAACACATCAGTATGAGCATTATCCACGCCTGTATGATAGCTACAGGGTAGAATATGCATGTTAACACATACACGAGTACATTAGACTATACTATGGTGTATGCACATGTGTGCATACACAAAGTATCATACTATAGTATGCAGCATGTGTGTATACATGCCTTGCATATGATGTTACATTGCATATTGTACAGTGACACATGCAACTATATGGAATATAGTTGTTATAGGTGCAGTAGTGACTTACCAAGCAACTCCAGGCTCGGTGGTTGAGAGACACTCACCTCCACAATATCGGCTAAGGCTTGTGGATGTTGTTCTGCAGGTGTCCCCAGGTTGGCCAGTAGCTCCTCGGTACGTGTGAGTGGGGGTTGGGTTGGTGGTCCACCACCTGTTGCCCCTTGTTCCCTGGCAATTGCATTTGCATGCTGTTTCACCCATCTAATGAGGTCTGTACAGTGTCTGTGCACCTGCTGTTATGTGCTGTTCTGGCCACCCACATCATTAACCCTCCTGCGAAGTTCCATCCACAGGGCATCCCGCTGCTGTGCATCCTGTGGCACATGGCTGAACAGGATATCATGATTGTCATGTAGGTATGGGATGAGGGCCTCATCCTCCATGTGGGTATAAGGGGGTAGCCTTGCACGCGGCATACCTGGATGGAGACAGGTCACAGTAACTTACAGAGACATACAGAGCTACAGCTGAACATACATGTGTATCACATTTATTATGATTAAGTAGTTGTCTTTGCAATTCTACATGACACTGACACCACTGACACCACTGACATGTTTGTGTCACACACGTTACACTCAATGGTGAGTGGATATTATCACCATATATGTGTGTGTGTCACCTGGTTACATTGCTTATACTCCATGTGGATGCTGTCTTAATGTGGGCATGTCTGTTTGCCTGTACTGGTGTTCCTACCTATCAGCACATGGCTGGATGTGTCCAGATTAATGCAGTCGACCATGATGCTGTGTATATGTCACATACAAAGACTTACACTGCCTCAAAGGACATGACCTATGACCCTGCAGACTTGCTCATGGAAGGTTTTACATGTATGTGTTCTGCCATATACATCTACATGGCACTGTACAGCAATTCAACATCTTGCATGTTTCACCTGTGTTGCACATGTGATACACATGGGACACTGGCTAGCCAGATGGTATTTGCAGGGATGGATATCAACTATAGCATGTACAGTCAAAGTCAACTAGTAGGCTATATGCCCTGGGCCATGTAGGATGAAAGGTTTCCTAGTTGTAGCCGACAGGCGGGTCTCTGGGGCCAGGTGGAGCAGTGCCACATAACTGATCCACAGGGTTAATGATACATTTACCATGCAGTCATCACACCATGTCTGAGGGGGGGGGCGATGTGCAGCTTTGCTGGACAGAAATGCATAGTATGGCAGGACTATGTAAAGTGTATGGGGCAAGGATCTGTCCAGCATATGGTGATCCTAGTACTAGGAAGGTGGATGTCCATGATGTATGTGTTTGAGATCAGGATGTGTACGTGTAGCATATCCAACATCACTGGGCTGGACATGGATTTATTCAGGGTATGCATCATGCTACATAGTGGAGATGGGGAACAGGAAGGCTGGTGTAGGCCATCTGAACATGGCCAATACCCCTTAAAGGAAATATGTGATCTGATATGGGTCATTTGAGTGTTGTGTATGGCAGGACAATGATCTCTATATTCATGGATGGCACCCTATCATGATTAGGGTCACCACATATGACTACCTGACAGGTGTGGTGATGTAACTATCACAGGAAAGACAGCTGCCCAGCTGCATCCCTTACACACAGTGTCCATTATGTTGACCGCTGCCTAGGTGGTAGTTCATGGGTACAGGGTTATTAACATAGGGGTGACAATGCAATATGTAGCTGTCAGATTGTGGCCATATGTCACACACACCTCATCCACAAAGCCCCTTCTGTATGTTGTCCACAACACTCTGAATCGGCTATTGTTCCTAGGCCATAGTCATTTGCATACTTCAATAGGCAGATGCCTTCTGGTAATCTGTGTGGTATGGACTGCAATGAGGGGGAGTACAGTTAATTAACCCTGTCTTACTGTAGCTGGCATTGGTGTGATGTGCATGTATTATTCAGACACCTTCTGCAGTGTTGGTTCTGCCAGCAGTCCCATTGCAAAACACTCCTGTGACATAGGAATGTACATCTAGTATACTGAGTGTAGGTGGAACACAGTATGGGTGATGATGTCCTATGGCCTGCCAGGGTTATGATATGCAGTGTGAAATCAACCTTACTGTCATCTACATTTGTACTGCTGACATCAAATAATTTGATCAAGGTTCATGGCCTTTCAGACCAGACTCAGCAGGGTAGTAGTGCAGTACTTCCCATTATCAGTGGTGTCTCCCCCGTTGTGGGTTATGATACCTGTTGGTGTGTACCATACAGTATGTACACAGCCTGGCATGAAACTATGTTTTACATGATGTGTATGTGGAGAGCAACTTGTTTTGCCATATGTGTATGATACAACCTGGGATGTAGACAGGTCCCATGCAGTCTGAGTGCAGCTTGTACCTGCAAAGCTGTGGGTACAGGGGCTCTGTGGTGTACATGGATATCTGATTGTGTACCAGCTGGGGGGGGGGGCAGTGTGTTTATGTTATCCAAGACCCTATCTGGATTGCTTATTCATGCTCAGCACTTATTCAGAACTTGTAAGCACTACGTAAGCTACTAATTACTATAGCACTCAATCTTCCTCATTACCTTGAGGTAAACAGGTTTTGTACATACTTTTCTCACTTGCTTAGAGTAAAATAGCTCTTGTACTCACTTTCTTTAGTTATCTAGGGGACATTAGTTTTATATTCAGGCATGCCCAAGGGTCAGCTGCCAGTGTTCTGTCCTCTCTATCTGATGAATCTGAACATCTTGAAGCAATGTAGACATTGCCTCATGTACACAGACAACCCTCTCCACCTACCACCCAACACCACTACCTGTAAGAGATGCACTTATCTAGCCAAACTGGAGTAAAAGCTCTATCCAACCAAGACTGACCCTGACAGTCATGTGGAGAAGGTAAACATTCGCACCACACTCATCACATAGTCACACTGAATCTACCCCACCATTAACTGGGAAGAATACTAGTGTACCAACTGATTAGCTCAACACTTTCTGGAATTCATAAACACCAATGCCCTGGATCAACTTATCCACACACCCACTAGGGGCAACAATATCCTAGACCTAGACATTACCAACATGAGTGAGTTCCACACCTGAAGTCAACTCGTCATTGGTCCGATCCGACCATAAGCTGAACACCCTTGATATCCACATCCCGCCCCCAACCCCCATTAAGGGAACCACAGTATAATATGTCTACAAAGCCAACTTCATGCTTCTTAAGACAAACGTGGTGAACTTCATGACACCCTTGCAGATGGACAATACAGTTACAACTGCTGAATCCTACACAAATGCACTCTATAAGCACTTACACGAGTGCATGGATCGTGCTATCCCAAACAGAACCAAGCCGCTATACTCCTAACTAAGGAAGCCAATCTAGTGGTCCCCTGACATAAAAAAACTGTACCACAGAAGGAAGACAATGTTGCAAAAGAGAGTACAATCCCATGTGTGGAGGAGCTCCCTGGTCAGCCTCAGTAAAAAGGTGAGATCCCTTATAAGATCCTCCAAAGCTAGATAAGGAAACAAAACCACCACTAATTCCAACGACATCCACAAAACATTCTATAGCTATGTCAAATATCTCGATGTCAACACCCAGATCTGCTCTGAGTTACAGCACAAAGGCACGAACATTACAGAACCAACTGATATTGCCAATATCCTGGCAGATCTCACCCCCTAAAGGGCCCATATCTACAAAGGAAGAGTGCAGAGTCCCTGTAATCACAACTACGCAGGTAAAAGCTGCACAATCTAAAGCCAATATCACAGCATCCATGGGACCGGACAACATCCCAGGCTACATTTTACATGAACTTCAGAACGTACTGGCTCCCCACCTAGGCGTCATCATAGACATTGCGCCAATATGTCCATTCGTTTTTTTGTTCTGGACAAGGTCACTCTAGACTTGAGAGGAGGGGATTGGGAAACGCTTAGTATAAAAGAACTTATGTGGCAAATTAGATTGAACGCCACAAAACATCCAGAATTGAATGATGGGCTCAGCTTGGCTAGCATTTTAATAGCCAAAAGGAATAAGTTATAATGTTTACTATCAAATTTAGTAGCCCCATTAGTGAACATCTTTCCCCCAACATTCCCAGTTACATTCAACTTAACACATTTGGTTAATCACATTTCTTGCACTTTGCATTTTTTATTTTTCAGTTTTTAGCACAGTTTAATACGGCATCAAAGTATTTGTATTAAGTGTCTCCTTTCCACACTGGGCATTCACTCTATATTTAAAGATTAATTCATGGATATGTTTTTTATGTAATATTTAAATGTATGCATTTATAACAAGTCTCTGTCACAGCACAGCATTTGAAAGTTTTTAAGCAATTCAGTGTAAGAATTATTTGTTTTTAATACTCCTGGAAAAGACACATTCAGAAGTTTATTTTTAATGTTATTTACATTTTAAATATGTTCAGAGCAATGTAATACAACTGTCTTTCATCTTTGCTTCATTATGAGCATTTTAACAGTATTTGGTGAAACATGCTGGTTTAAGCATTATTTTATGCGGAAAAGTTGACCATATTTATAATTTGTCTATGATGGAAACGTATAATTAACTAATTAACTGCAGCCAATTAACTATGTTTTTTTATGACACCAGCAGTATATAAGCATGTTTTTTAATTCAACTGGTACACTTGAAAAAGCCCGTTACCAACGGGCGAAAGCGCTTGTGATTTACTCTTTGGAATAAAGCTGTTTTTGGATTGCACTATTTTGTCGACATTCTTGGTTACTTCTGATATTTATTCTACACTTTTGAAGCTGCATTTCAACAGCCTGAATTTGGTATTCTACCAAATTAGCATTTGCCGTTACCTGTAAAGGTATTGGGTCATCCGCACTTGCTAGTTCTTAGTTTGACTTGTGTTTGCTTATTGGTTCGTTTGTACACATGGCGGAAGACCTATCCTTTCCAGACTTTGTGGATACTCCCTTTCTCTTAATGGAGGAACCAGATGACACGCCGGTTACGCAGAAGGAACTGAACCAAGTTCTTGTCCTTTTGACTCAGCTCAACAAAACTATAATGAACGCTAACAATGCTAGCTCTTCAGGATTACCCTGTAACCAGCAGCAGATTAAGGAAAGAGAGTGGAACGCTGAGCAAGCAAAAGAGTTGAGGACAAACATGTTTTCAAGGCAACCGGTTATTGTGGACCATCAATCAGTTTCTCCGCAAGGCAACAGGTCCAACAGCACAAATGACTCTAGCAATATGGACAACAATTTTAATTTCAAAGCCTGGGCTGAGCAGCAACCACGCTTTGCGACAGGTACTGTCAATGCTCAGTTTGAACATTTAGATAATAAGTTTGAAACTTGTAAGAACAAGTTGTATAGTTATAAAAATTCACAGCTTGAAATAAATTACTTAAGAGAGTGCATCAAGGTGGAACGTGTTCCCAAAGGGCTGCGTTGTTTTAAATATCCGAATAACACGCATTTGGGTTCAGCGTTGCACTCTCAGTTAACTGAACTGTTTAATAAAACAGGGCTGGAAATGCTGAAGCTAATGATTGATTACTATACTAACAAGGGTAATTGTATTCTAAAGGAATTAAACGGGTTGCATGACAGCATTATTAAAGATGAGAAATTTAAAGGGTTTAAGAAAAAGTACGATGACACATTTAAAGAGGCGGATGAGCATTGTTTTAAGGTTTTAGATAGAAAAACTAAAAAACTAGAAAGAGACTTGATAGAATATAGTGAAGGCAAGGCTTACCCAGCCCCAGGTGGAAAGAAAAGACAAAGTTTCAAAGAAACAAATGTAAATGAAGTACAAGTTTTAGATGATGGATATGACTATTCCCACCCTGAAATGCCAAGAAGAAGTGAGAGGCTAGCACAAAAGGGGGCTACCAATGTGCAGCAGGGTTTTCAAGTTCCGGCGTTAAGCAGGAAACAAGCACCTGTTTGCAACAACATCGTACACTCCTTGGTGGAGAACGAACAGGGTATTTGTAGTGTTCATAGTTTGGACAATTTTGCTATCTACAACTATATGGACACGCAAATTACACCTATCTTTTTTGAATTATTTACAAAGGGGTTACAATTTGTACCTTTTAGAACAAGTTATCTTCCTAAGCTTTTAATTGAGCTCAAATTATTTATAAGAAATTTGAATCTAGTTTCATTTTTTAAAAATGAAGTCACTCAGGACCACTCACTTAACAGAAGCAGCATTTTTAACCCTCCCACTCACCCCACGCTAAAAACATTTGAGGAGCTAATTGAAAAGGTATGGAGAGAAAATTTTAGTAAAAAACAGAACATACAATCTCCTAATTTTCCTCACAAATTGCAAGGTATAATAGACAAATTAATGATGGAAAATATACGGGTAATGAAGCCAGATAAAGGAGTGGGCATTGTTTTAATGCAGCAATTTGAGTATGAAAATTATATTCACAATTTGCTGCAGGATGACAAAACATATGAGCCCATATCTTTAAATGAGTTAAACATTGCGTTGGGAAAGATAAAATACTGTATCCATGATCTTTTAATGCAAGGCTTCATTAATGAGAAGACACATAATTATCTACTGGTTCCCAAACCTAGAACCCCTATTCTATTTGGCATACCCAAGGTGCATAAGGGCTTATATCCCTTAAAATTTCGCCCCATAGTTGCAGGGGCTGGTAGTATAACAGAACCATTCAGTAAATTTATCGATTTCCATCTTAAAAATTTTGTAGCAGGTCTTAATTATATCTGCAAAGACTCTTGGGAATTTTTAACGTGTTTAAATCAAGATATGGACAACTCCAATCTACACATGATTACAATAGATATTGTGGAATTGTTCCCTAGTATTCCCCATGAAAAAGGGATTGAATGGTTTGGAGAAGTTATAAGTAAGGAATCTGGTCTTAGTAATGATTTAATCAACCTAATAATAGATTTCATGAATTTTAAATAACAACTTTATATACTTCAATGGGGGTTTTTTTAAGCAAAAGAGTGGGGTGGCCATGGGTGCCCCTTGTGCTACAGCTTATGCGAACATTGTTCTGCATAAATGGGAAATGGAATTTATTCACTCTACAGATTGGAAACAGTACATTGGTTTTTACAAAAGGTACTTGGACGACATATGTATTCTGTGGACTGGTTCTAAGCAGCAGTTTTTTAAATTTATGGATTATTTGTCTAGTACCACAGATTTTCTCAAATTTACACATGAAATTAATAACACAACTTTACACTATTTGGATATTCAGTTAACAAAAAATCCAAGTAAATCAGGTTTTGTTTCCAAGATCTTCAGGAAGGACACATATTGCAATTCTTATTTGCATTATGATAGTGGGCATCCTCCATACATTAAAAAAGGTATCATAAAGGGACAATTAGTACGAGCTTCCAGAATATGTAGTACGAAGGATTTATTTCTGGAGGAAGCAGAATTTCTCAGAGGCCTATTTTTAAATAGAGGTTACCCTCACATATTTTTTCAAGCCATTCTTGAAGAAATTTTGGGGAAAAGAGATCAGTATTTCCCCCCTCTTTTAGGTGCAGGGTCTTTTACACCCAGAACACAGGAAGCATCAGAATTTAAGGTTCATAACAATTTTGTTTATACATATTCGCAGGATGCCCAATTTATTGAAAACACTATAAAAAACTTTTGGCCCATCGTCTCATCACATGAGGAATTCTCTGGCATTTTTTCCAGCAGAATATCCTTTATTAGAAAAAGGGACATCAATTTAAAGAATATGTTTGAGCGAAATATGTGTTCGAGAAACAAGATACAGAATTATGGCACTTCCAAAAGGAGAGGGACTTTTCCATGTGGCAGGTGTCACCAATGCTCATTAATTCTTGATTCTGACCACGTTGACATCCCTTCTCGTAAAATTACATTAACATCTAAGAATCACTACACTTGTAACTCTTCAGGAGTAGTGTATATAGGGCTTTGCCAGAACTGCCCATCATTTTATGTGGGCAAAACAGAAAGAGAACTAAAACGTAGGATATATGAGCACATGTACGATGTCAAGAACAAAAAAGAATCTAATGCTTTTTTTAAGCATTCTATGACTTGCGCCAATATGTCCATTCGTTTTTTTGTTCTGGACAAGGTCACTCTAGACTTGAGAGGAGGGGATTGGGAAACAACGCTTAGTATAAAAGAACTTATGTGGCAAATTAGATTGAACGCCACAAAACATCCAGGATTGAATGATGGGCTCAGCTTGGCTAGCATTTTAAAAGCCAAAAGGAATAAGTTATAATGTTTACTATCTAATTTAGTAGCCCCATTAGTGAACATCTTTCCTCCAACATTTCCAGTTACATTCAACTTAACACATTTGGTCAACCACATTTCTTGCACTTTGCATTTTTTATCTTTCAGTTTTTAGCACAGTTTAATATGGCATCAAATTATTTGTATTAAGTGTCTCCTTTCCACACTGGGCATTCACTCTATATTTAAAGATTAATTCATGAATATGTTTTTTATGTAGTATTTAAATGTATGCATTTATAACAAGTCTCTGTCACAGCACAGCATTTGAAAGTTTTTAAGCAATTCAGTGTAAGAATTATTTGTTTTTAATACTCCTGGAAAAGACACATTCAGAAGTTTATTTTTAATGTTATTTACATTTTAAATATGTTCAGAGCAATGTAATACAACTGTCTTTCATCTTTGCTTCAATATGAGCATTTTAACAGTATTTGGTGAAACATGCTGGTTTAAGCATTATTTTATGCGGAAAAGTTGACCATATTTATAATTTGTCTATGATGGAAACGTATAATTAACTAATTAACTGCAGCCAATTAACTATGTTTTTTATGACTCCAGCAGTATATAAGCATGGTTTTTAATTCAGTTGAAACACTTGAAAAAGCCCGTTACCAACGGGCGAAAGCGCTTGTGATTTACTCTTTGGAATAAAGCTGTTTTTGGATTGCACTATTTTGTCGACATTCTTGGTTACTTCTGATATTTATTCTACACTTTTGAAGCTGCATTTCAACAGCCTGAATTTGGTATTCTACCAAATTAGCATTTGCCGTTACCTGTGAAGGTATTGGGTCATCCGCACTTGCTAGTTCTTAGTTTGACTTGTGTTTACTGACTAAATGTCCCTTAACATCGGGATTTTAAACCTCGCACTTCTGGTGTTTCAGTACTACGGTCTTTCAGACTTTAAGCCTCATGATTACGCGCTTCAGTATGTCAAGCAGTCGGTATGTGGTAGGTATCCCATTTATATGTACTTCCATGGTTATGTAGATGTTGTTAACCTATCTATATATCTACATATATATGTATATCCCCATATATCGACATATCTCTCTCTCTCTCCCTCTCTCTCTCTCTATATATATATATATATATATATATATATATATATACACACATATATATATATATATATATATATATATATATATATATCTATAGATATACAGACATTATATATTGGCTATGCTTATGACTGGCCTTGGGCAGTTAGGCATGTACCTTCCTATGGATCTATGAACCTATACATACAGTATGGACACATGCTGATAGCTAAATTTACTGTTCAGGTATTGACTTACCTTGTGCCAATTGCAGTTGTGTGTACAATAATTGAGGGCTGCCTGTGTAGGATGCACACAGTAGGCCACCTATACATGACAATTTACAGGTGGTCATGTGCGTGTGTCATCCATGTTTGCTGTGTGTGCAAGTGGAGGAGGGTGTCAGTCCATAAGTCCCTACACTGTCAGTGTGTGTGCTATACATTCCCTCTTTGCCAAGGCATGAGCATACTGGGCACATCTCCATCTGCCTACTGGGACTGGCACTGTGTGTTTGTGGTCTGAGTCCCTCTGTGCCTGTGGGGCCCTTGGCAATGGTGGTGGGTTGTGAGGGTTTTCACCATTCTGTCCCTGCTGCAGCTGTTTCCGCAGGATCATATTGTGTAGCATGGCACATACTATGAAGATGTGGGCACACGTGCCTGGAGAGTATTGCAAGTCTCCACCAGATATGTCCAAGCAATGGAACTGTGATTTCAGCATCCCAAACAAGCTCTCTATGATGATTCTGGTTTCTGCGTGTGCCTCATTATGACATTCATGCGCGGCTGTGTGTGCATTTCTGATGGGAGTCATCATCCATGGTTCCAGTGCATAGCCAGCATCCCCCACCAGGTGGCCATATGGGATGTCCCTCCCGGCAAATACCTGATACAGCTGTGAGGCATGCCAGATGTCAGAGTTGTGATAACTTCCAGGGCTGCCAGCACACACATCCATGATAATGCCCTGGGCATTGCACACAACCTGGCAGGTGATGGAAGGGTATACCTTGTGGTTTATGCACTGCCTACCCTGCTCCCTGGGTTGTGTATTGATGTGTATGTGCGTGCAGTCTATTGCACCAAGTACCTCCGGGTAGTCTGCCACATGGAGGAAGAGACGCATATTGCCATATGGCCAACTCCTCCTGCGTTCGGGGGAAGTATATGTGCTCATTGGCATGTGGTAACATGGCATCCAGGAACTGGTGGAGTACCCTGGATGCTGATGTCTGTGAGATCCCCATGATATCCCCAGTTGGCCTTTGAAAGGTTCCTGTGGCTTATATTCTCAAGCTTACATATACCTTTGTGTCCACTGGGATGGGTTCCCCTCTGTTATTTCTGGCTCTGAGGTGTGGCCGGCACAGCTCAACAAGTTGCTATATGGTGTCCCTGTCCACCCTGTAATGCTCTACTATCTCCATATCATGTAGCCCCTGGTAGGTTACCCTGGGTCTAAACACTCTTCTCCTCCTCCGATGCCTGAGATGGTTGTCAGCATCATCCTCCACACCACCGTCAGTCTCCAACACATGCTGGTAAATCAAAGCTATGGCAGCCCCTAATATGTGCATAGTAAAAGTTCCCCATCTGTATACACCAATGGTGCAGAGTGTCTGGGAATACACAAGTGTGTGTGTGTGGGGCTTTCACACCTTATACTATTGTGCAATGGATGATTCTGGTGTAATTGGGTGTGTATGTGCAATTCCAGCTGCAGGGTATCTTAATTATGGGTTTTACAGCAGGTACTGCTATTGTGGGGCCTTTGGTGTTGACTTACGCTTGGCTGCCATGATTCATCTATTGCCCTTTACTTCACTTTTCAACACAATTCCCCTCCCATTGTCAGGCATGCATCCAGCTGCCTGCTTTCTTGTTTTGTACTTTCCCAACCCAGGATTGTGTTGCAAAATGTGTTATGTAGCTGATCTACTGCAAGTTTGCTTTGATCTGCTGTGACAGTTCTCTTTTCTTTGCAGTACGGCACCTCCCCTTTCCTGTTCAGCACATAGCTGCTAGCAACCTTGTTAGCTGTTGTCAATGGCCCACTGTGAGTTCCTAGGTGTTAATTACTCATTTGTACTCCAATTACCATGCTGCAGCATTTCCTTATCATCTTCCCATATCCTTCCAGTTTCAGCTATGGTGCGAGCCGCACGCAGCTGTTTACCGGGTTTCGAGCACGTTTTCATCCACATTCACATGCACTTTCAGTTACCTTGTGTGCTCTCAGCTAAGCAAAGCTATGGCTACTTCCACACCCCTATCCTGCGGCTTTGCTTAGCAACAGGCAACCAGGATTAGCAATGCTCCAATGTGCTTACAGCTACAGTGGCGCACTCCTCTCTTGATGTCATGTTTACCTCCAGGCCACACCTCAGTGTTGTGCCGCTACGCTGTGTGGTACATCCTTACGCCAGCGGGGAGTTTGCAATTCAGTATTACTTGACTCATTTGCATGGCATTGACTACCAATTCCTAGTTACCATGCAGAACACTGTCACAGACCCTTAGCAACCCTTGTGCCATGGTTGTGGTGTAGCATGCGTGCCATTGATTATTATGCGGAATTCATGAGTTGTGTTACATTGCGGTTTTATGACATCTAAATATATTTTCATTGTGATCCCGCTTGCACATCGATGCACTGCGAATTTACTTTGCGTTATTGTGGCCATGACATTAAATGTTATTTTTTATGTGTTGTGCATTTTTTTATGCCATTGGCTATACATTTAGCCATTGGCATATATTAACATTATAATACATAAGTTTGGTCTGCTTTCAGGGCTCCGATTTTATGTTTGAAAAAATGTAAACCATTTTTTTTGGTTTACATTTCTTCATGCTTACACTACACCTGCACCACTTTATGAATCGCTATATACCTTCATTTGCATGCCACACTGCTGTGCATGGGGTAATTAACATACGTGCACTGGGAGCTGCGCAGCTCTGGTGTACACTGGTAGTGCACATGGAAACAGCTCGTACCTGAATCGCTCGGCGGTCATATTTGGCGTTAGATCGCTGATGCTACTACGCCATCTGGCGCAAGCTTCATGAATCCATTGTTGGACATTGCTCTATTTTAGCTGTAACCCATAATATTACGATATTGCATGTGAAGACCAGTAGTGGCTTGGTGAAAATAAAAACAAAAAAAAATCAACTTTTTTCATTCTTTTCGGGATAACACACTTTACTTCAAATTAAATATATTTCTGACAGTTTTTCTTAACTGCATGTTATTGTAAAAAGTCTGACAAGTTTATGTGTTAGGCTGTGAGTGATTTTTTTAGCTGAAACATTTTCAGTATAATATTGAGTGCATGGGAATTTTTGATAAATGGCTCTAATACATTGTCGTGACACCATAACAGTGGGGGTCATTTCACCAAAAGTTATAATGCTGATACGTTTTTCATTCTTTCCCTTCCCACTATTTGAGATCATCATCTCCCTCAAAGCCAGTCAATCCATTCATTCCCAATCCCCAGGATGAGGGTTGACTGTGAGAGATCAGTATTTAACAGTAATCTGAGATGGTTCCAGGAATTTTACATGTGATGCCCTACCTTCTAGGGTGAACTTGGCTAAGCAGGGTAAAGTACAGTGCTGGTTGCTGCTCACTTCTGATAATAATTTTGCCAGCAAACAGTCGACCCCCCCCCCAAAGCCATGAAACAGAAGAAGTGGTTTCCCCATCTCCTGAATAGATATTGGTCAGTTTCTCTCCCTCATGTCCTTCTGAAGCAGCCACAACAACTGCCCCCTAGAAGAGGTGAGTGAGCCACTGTCTTAACACCTCTTCCTCTCTCCTTTAGGATGTGGGGGTTGATAAAGGCTCCATGTTTCTGCATCAGGAATTAGGTAGGATACTGATACTGTCCAAATGAAGCCCATTACAGTAAAAATCGTTATATAAGCAGGGGCAAATCTGTTACCTCTTCCACTCCCAACACCCACCTGTATGGTTTTGCGTCCCACATATATCTTACATTTTTGCAAGAAATATTGTAAGGCTTTAGGAAGGTTATTTAAACTAAGGAACAGTTAAACAATTCAAAACATTGACTCCCTTTTTAATGTGGAATTCAACAAATGTCTATGTAGTCTAAAATTCAGTGAAATGTAATTAATTCAGTTTTTCCTTTCTCAACTAAACTAATAACATTTGCCACAGATATTCTCCTCCAAAGTCCAAAAACTAATATCTGAAACTGCTAGCAGTCAATTCTTAACTACCTCACTTGCAATATAACCTATGCTGTTTTGCAGAAGTTTTAAACTTACGTTCAATCTCCCACACCTCACACTTTAAAAATGAACTAAAAGCTTATTTTCTCAATTCCAGAACCTGCCCTTGCCATGACCCTACCTAGTCTTCCTTCCCTTTATTTACCCTCAAAAGGACCATACTTAGTACCTCATTACACCTCTCTCTCCAATGTGTCTACTATGCATTTGCACAATTTTATACAAACAAAAAATGTTAATTGTTGACCTATTGAACTATATCAATGTAAAATTACCAACACAGCAACAACGTAATAATACACTGAATGACTGGTGTGGTATGGCAAACTCAATAACTCCTCAGCTTGGACAGTGCACAAAGTTTATTCCAAACAACACAATATGACTAAACACTCCAGGTTAAGCGCTTTCATCTGGCAAAAGCAGACTTCTTCAGAACAACAGTAAGTCGTTGGAGAATGTCTCATTTCTATGTATACTAGAAATAAACCCTCCATCACCATGACTGACATATGTATCCAAGTATGCTGTACCACTTTTGGGAAGCCCAATTTCTATTTAATAGTGAATTCTTTCAATATATTGTATATTACTCGAGGCTCTTGGATGATCTTTTTGTGTTATGGAAAGGTCCTGAAGAATTGATTCAGTCCTTTATTGACTATACAAATAATACAACAGATTTTGTAAAGTTTACATATAACATTAACAAAAGTGGTACAGCATACTTGGATACATATGTCAGTCATGGTGATGGAGGGTTTATTTCTAGTATACATAGAAAGGAGACATTCTCCAAAGACTACTTAGAATTTAGTAGTAACCATCCTAAACATGTTTTTAAAAATGTATTCAAGGGGCAGTGTATTAGAGCTGCCCGAATGTCCTCGACTAAAGAAATCTTGGTTAAAAAACTAGATTTAATTAAGTCAATGTTTAATGTAAGAGGATATCCAGTTCCCTTATTAAATGATGTTAGATATGTCAGCAAGGAGTGGGGTAAAAAGTATTTACCTTTATTAGGCCATTTTAACTCATGAAGTTTTATCTTCGGGAAATAAATCAATAGAGTGTTTTGGCCATAGGGTTTGTGTGCTAATGTACTCCCCAGTAGTCCAGTATATAGAAAATATTGTAAGACAACATTGGAACTTGATCACCATGGATGATGATTTAGCTCAGGTTTTGGGTCCTCATCCCAAATTTGTTTACAAAACAGGATATAATCTTAAAAGGATTTTAGAATCCAATATGTGTGGTAAGAATGGGGGGACATGTGGTACAAGTATATGCGGAGCATGCAATCAATGTTACACTATTAATGAAACAGTAGGTGTGAAATTGGACAATTTCAACAATACATATATACGATGTAGGGCAGGGAATTGTAATACTAAATTCGTTGTCTATCTGGCAACTTGCCAAATATGTTCAGCGTTTTATATCGGTAAGACCGAGAGACAGCTGAGACGACGCATTTATGAACATCTTTATAGTATTAAAAATAAAGATAAAAAGAATGCCCTATATAGGCATATATCTAAAAGTGGAGACACGCATCACTTCAAATTTGTAATTATTGATCAGGTTAGTATTACAGCATATGGGGGGAACGTTAAAGCCTTTCTGGCCATGAAGGAGAGTAAGTGGCAGATAATTTCTGATGCCACGAGACTTCCTGGCATCAACGATTCTATTAGTATAAAACCATTCCTACATTTAGCATAGTTTTTATGGTATAGTACTATTGCACATTTTTATGGTTCTAGCTTTTTATGGATTTTTTATGATCAGATTTTTTATTTATCATTGTTAAATTATTGGCTTTGACAATAGCAATCATATGTGTACAATTTAATTACATGAATATTGAATGCATCATCAACTTATATATTCATATTTATATTTATATTCACAGATTTTATTATTGTATTATTGTTTCATTGATATGAGAACTTTATTGTAATAATAGGGATAGGACTGCTTATGTACATTTTATATGTAAGGTTTGTATGGATACACCTTTAAATCATCTTATGTGAAATGTCCTTTTGGCACCTAAAAGTTTATTTAATGAGTGCAGTATCAATTACTGTTGTTCTGAAGAAGTCTGCTTTTGCCAGATGAAAGCGCTTAATCTGGAGTGTTTAGTCATATTGTGTTGTTTGGAATAAACTTTGTGCACTGTCCAAGCCGAGGAGTTATTGAGTTTGCCATACCACACCAGTCATTCAGTGTATCAATGTAAAATTGTTACTTAGCTTCTTTTTAATGCAACTTTAACTTTATGCATGTATCCCAACATATGTGAATTTTTTGCTATAACTGCTATTATATCAATATTGTTTAAAATTGTACTTTTTTAAAATGTGTTACTGGAGCTTTTCTCCTCGGGTCTCCACTGAAAATGGGCCACAAGCCCAGTTGGACAAAGACGGTTAACAAATGTCAATAAATAATAAAATAAAAATGGTTTCTGTAGTGATTTAGCTAATCCCTGTGAATTGCAACAACTCTTTGATACAGAACATTAATCTAATACTTAAAATGCATAATATGACTCTGATAAATCTGATATCCTTTTCATGTTGCTATCACCAGGACTTAACCTTCATAAAAAATGAACTCTGTTTTGTAACTTTACAGAATTTGCATCATTTTTGTAATATGAGAAAATATAGCAAAAGTACTCCTTATATGTGTGCTCCATGTGAATGCAGAGGTAAAGTACTGACATTTCAGAATAATTAAAATAAATGCATGAAATATCAGTTCAAATCTTTGTGTTTGTGTGTGTGTATGTGTGTGTGTGTGTGTTTATGTGAAAGCTCTCATACACCATTTTCAAAGCAAAAGAAACATACTTCATTTTCCAACATAAAGTATGCAATGGTAGGGTGGCTAGATTTTAAAGTGCTAAGGAATATATCTTAATATGATTTCATATGAAAGATCACATGGTATATTACATACAGGTTTACCTAAGGGACGTTGATGGTCTTTTTTCTCACCACTTATCAAGAATTAAATATCAAAAATGGTGAGCCAAAAACCTACAAAGACATTTTAAAAATCTTGTTTTTCCAGGGGGGGGGGCAAGCCCCCATACACACACAGATGGGAAAGTGTCCCCCCAAAGTTTATATACTAACTCCATGGTTATACCACAGTGAAGAAAAGCGGACATTAAATTCTCTCACTAAAGCCACTTGACCACCGATGCAGTGATCACCTGTAATTATGCATTATGGAACATATTATATTACAAATCTCAAATTATCTTCAGATTAGAATTTGTTATCAATAATTAAAGCAGTGTTCTTTCTTTAATTTATGCTTTATATGGCCACATCCCACCCCCACCCCCCAGTAAAGAAACCACCATAAAAAACTTCTCCAAAGCCAACTTCATGCTACTCAAGTCAGAAGTGACAAACTTCATGACACCCATGCAGACGGGAACTGAAAGTTCAACTGCTGAATCCTACACTAAGGCACTGTACGAGCACATCCACTCATGCATGAATCGTGCCATCCCAAATAGAACCAAAATGCTCTCATCCAAAAAAAGGAAGCCAATCTGGTGGTCTCCTGCCATAAACAAACGTTACAACAAAAGGAAGAAACTTTTGCAGAAAAGAGGAAAATCCCAGGATGCAAAAAACTCCCTTACTAGCCTCAGTAAGAAACTGAGATGCCTCATAAAATCCTCCAAAGCTAGTTACGAAAATAAAATTGCCAAAGATTCCAAAGACAACCACAAAGCATTCTATAACTATGTCAAGAATGTAAATGGCAATGTTCAGATCTGCTGTGAGCTAAAACAGAATGGCATTAAATATACTGATCCGAAGGATATTGCCAATATCCTGGCAGATCGATTCAGTGCCAACTTCACCCCCCCTCTCACCCCCTAAATGGCCCATCTCAATACCGGAAGATTGCCAAATTCCAGTAATAATGGCCACACAGGTACAAAACGCACTCTCTAAAGCCAAGAATACAGCATCCATGGGACCAGATGACATCCCGGGCTGTGTACTACATGAACTACAATATGAACTGGCACCTCACCTAAGTGTCATGTTTAATCATAGCTTCACCTCAGGTTTCGTGCCCACTGAGTGGCGCAGAGCTACAGTTATCCCAATCCACAAGGGGGGATCCACCTTGGATCCCGGAAACTACCATCCCATCAGTCTGACAAGCCTTATCTGCAAGGCCATGGAGCGTATTATCATGGAACTTATAAACAAAGACATTGGAAACCTTCGAACACTGGACCCCACCCAGTTTGGGTTTGTGAAGGGCCGATCTTGTCTCCTGAACCTGATTGACTTCTTTGAATCAGTCTCCAGAGCCATGGACAAGGGTAAGGTGGTCCACACAGCCTGTCTAGACCTTGCCAAGGCCTTTGACACCATCCCCCACTCTGGAATCATAGATAAACTTACTAAGTTGGGCATTAATCCCTATGTCACCCAATGGGTTACTAAATGGCTTACTGATAGAACCCACGCTGTAAAAGTAACCGACTCCAAATCCATCTCCAGACAAGTGACAAGTGGAGTACCTCAGGGTTCAGTCCAGGGGCTGCTCTTGTTTGGCATCTACTTCTCTGAAGTACAGGTCAGCACTAAGGGACTCTGGCTAACAAAGTTTGCAGATGACTGCAAACTGGGAGCCATTATTGAATCCCCAAATGATGTGGATACTCTACAAAAGGGCCTGACAGAAACAGATGCTTGGTGCCAGAGCCATGGGCTCAAGCTCAGTGCCAAGAAATGTATTGTTATCCCCTTTGGGAAAAAACATGTATCCATGAATTACCATATAGGTGGCAGTACACTAAACACAGAAAGTGTGATAAGAGACTTAGGGACACAGGTGGACAGTGGTCTCACCTTCGATAACCACATCGCCACAACAGTCAGAAAATCCTTCTGTGTGGCACACCTCATCACGAAGGGCTTTTCATTCAGAAAAAAGGAGGTCATTGTCCCACTGTACTCATCCCTCATTAGACCCATTATAGAATACAACGCCCCATTTGGTATGTACCTCTCAAGACATCTGCAACAACTGGAAAGGCCTCAGAAATACCTCACTAAAAGAATCACAGGCCTAAAGCAGATGCCCTACGCTGACCGCCTTAAAAAACTCCAGCTATACTCTGTTGCATATCGTCTACTCAGAGGCGATCTCTGCTTAACATACAAGGCCATGTCAAACCCAGAGCTGTTGGACATGCTACACTTAAAGAAATCCCAATCCCTCAGAGCTACACGCTCCAGGGATCTAAACCTTGTCATCACAATAAACAAAACATGCTGGAGGGATAGGTTCCTGACCCAGAGACTTCCCAGACTCTGGAATAGATTGCCCATACATGTCAAGCAGAGTGCCTCTTTGGACCTCTTCAAGAGGAACCTTGACGATTGGATGGGAGAAAGGAAATTCACCCCAGGGATCATGTCAGTCGCCCTGCTAGACAGGGGTCCAGGAAAGTAAATAATGTGGGAAGAAATAGCCAGGGAATTGTTATGGCTAGGCTTGTATAGGCCCTAGGGCTGATAGCCTAGTACCAGCCTATAAACCTATGAACCTATGAACCATAAATCATTATTCCTCATGTAGTAGAAAGAGAGAAAGGCTTTTATTCATTTAAAAATTATTTTTTTGCATTTCACAAATGGGATACAAGCTGGAGTTCTCATATGAGGCTGTGTGCTGGAAAGGATTTTATGGTCTTTGGACTGATCTACCTTGTAGATCTTATGATCTTAGGGACAAAATGCTATACTGCAGAACAGCTAGATAGTCTGAAATGAGAAGTCTAAAACTGGAACTGGTCCTGAGCCAAATACACTGGGGTGGGGCTGTATCGAACTACCTATAATGAAGCAGATGTGGTCATTCACATTCATCCAGTTTGCTTCAGTATGAACCCTCTCTTTACAGCCACCTTATTGACTATATACAACTTTGTTCTCTAGCCATAATCCACACTCCATGTGTCTCCCTGTTACCCAATAGTCTACCCCTGCAAACCCTCATTTCCCTCCTCTATTTTCACTTCATTTTGTCCCCACATCATCCAGATAGATTACTTCTTTCTTGATTTTTCATACGTCTTTATTTTAACCCCCCCCCACACACACACACACACACACACACACACATGCTTTAACTCTGTGTAGCTGACCAAGACTCCCAGGTAATTTATGTCTGGAGGAAGTTACTGAATTAAGATGGGGTTTGCTGCGACTGAACTTTTGGCTTAATGATGATGGCCTAAACAAAAAATCCTGGGTAAGGAAATATATTCAGTCTTTCTGGTAATAGTTCCAGCCTTTCTGCCCCTCCAAAAAGAGTTATCTTCTGTGTACCACTCTGATGTTAGAATGGGAAAAAAAGAAAGAACAAATTGTCAGAAGTATATATTATACTGCTGAGTGTCTGGAAGAAAAAAAGCAAAGCACTTGGATAAAACCCACAAAGAAAAACGGATTTCACCTAGAAGGAACAAACAGTCAAAAACTCAACAAGAGAACCAAATGTTGTGATATGGCAATGCTACACAGTGCAAAGCATTGCCAATTACCAGTTGCTGTCACACACATATCTTGCCCAGGCCACTTATTGAATGCAATGCTGATGCTTGACTGTAACAAAAAGTGGAAAAATGCACATTAGCTCTGTAAAGCAAGAATATTAAATGCTTATTTTAAACAAATGACAACAATATCAGTCACTTTTATACATGGACAACCCCTGCATCCAACAATTAAAGCCAATTTTATTGACTGAATATACCTCAGATATCAGAATGTAATAAAATAAAAATAGCAACAATTGAACAAAGTAATTTATTTACTCCCTCACACACAGATGCAACCATCATTTATTTCCACGATGATGCCTTCAGTAGATTAAACGTATGCACAAGCAGTAAATAATACCATTTCCCCCTAACAACCCTTTCAGTAGTTTGTCCATATATACACAAGCACCAGAATGAAACATTTCCTCCAATGACCCCTTCATTAACGCGTCCATGTATTCACAGGCACTTCACTGGCATCAAAATGAAACATTGCCCCCATGTTTGCAGACTCAAATATATACTCTCACACCCACACACACACTTACCTTCTTCCAACATTCTGTCAGTAGCACACATAGTACCTGAAAAAAAAATTCTTTAAGCTAGATTAAAAAAAATAGTTTTCCAACACACTTGCTTCCTCTTCCACATTAAGTACTTCCTTCTTCTTGCCTTAGACTGCCTCAGTCACCTGACACAGCCTGAGCCATAGGAAAGGCTCCTTGCCACACAGTGCAGCAGTCTGGTGAGCTGCTAATTGAGCAAAGCTTCTGTGACTGCTAAATGCTGCCCAACAAACAGGATGGATGATCAAGACACCTAATAACAGACTTATTTCAAAACAACCCAGTCATTTTAAGAATTAGATTTTTTTTGTTTTGATCTCCCCAGAACTCCACACATAATAGCTGACTTTCTGAGCTAACACATTTCTTTTTTTTTTCTTTTTAACTGGGGCTGAAGCACAGCTGCCACTACCACAAACCACCCCTGACCCCATAATCCGATAAAATACAAACAGTTTTTATGTTTCTTGTATTTAGGGCAGGATAAGCCATTTAAACCTCATCTGTATGTAATACAACTATCTTACATATGCAGTTAAGCACCCTCGCCCACCTAAACTTTGTCCCTAGTAGCACGGAAAAACTGTTTGACCTCTTACTGAAATTTTATACAAATGTAGCTTTCTGCCACATTTAAATATTTAAAATGTTTATAATATTAGTTGTATTAGCAAAAAAATGCTTTTTAAAATAACACCTGTTATGAAACAGAATGAAAGAATTTTTCATATACTTCATGCTTCCTATGACCCAAACCATTTACTATCTCAAATAACATACTTCCTGTACTTAATCATATTTATAATTATTTTTAATGCAGACAAATAATGCAGATTGATTCACAAACCTTGTTTGCAGTCTTGCACAAAAGTACAATCAAAGATACGTAGAATGTGGTAGCAAAGGTGAAGGATTCACAACTGATAATCCATAAAAAATCCCAGAGTATAAACATCTTTGTGACTTATGCACCAATGCACATACCTAAGAAATGCAAAGCTCTAGTGGCCAACAGTGGACCAACTTCAGTCTTGTGATGCACTGAAACTACAGCAAACAATAGAAAGAACATTAGAACCATATGTCTTTCCCATCAGCAGAAGGCTGCCAAGAGGTGTAGCCATACTGTGAACCCAATATTAGAATGATGCATACACAACTGGCAAAGAACACTACTGTTGGATAATGCAAAGTGTGTTGACCATTGCCATAATCTGATTATATCTATTGGCAGTCAATAACAGATGCAAGATACCATACAAGACACGCTACATTAAAGTGTATTTGATGATATATATATATATATATATATATATATATATATATATATATATATATATATAGATATATATACATACATACATACATGCATACATATACAGGTTACATAAACAGCACATTCACAAGGCAAATGTACAATACAGTAATGCTACATAAAATACAAGTTGCTGCCTGCCTGTTTTATGTCCAACTTTCCAGTAATGGTTAGATCTGACCACAGACTAATTACCATGGAAATCCACATCTCACCCACACCATCAGCAACGGTAACCACCATGAAAACTTCTTCAAAACTGACTTTGGGCTTCTAAAAACAGAGGTGGCTAACTTCACAGCACCCATGCAAATGGAAAATAGGTGCATGACCGTCAAATCATACATCAATGCACTGTATGAACGTGTACATAAACGCATGGAACTAGCCATACCCAACAGAACCAAGGCACTCTCTTCCAAAAAAAGGAAGCCAATATGGTGGTCCCCTGCCATTAACAAACTCTACAATAGAAGGCAGAAACTGTTGCAATAAAAAGTGAAGTCCCGAGACTGGAAAAACTCCCTTATTAGCCTCAACAAAAAGTTGAGTTCCCTCATCCAAACCTCTAAAGCTAGCTATGAAGGCAGAATTTCAGTAGCTACTAAAAACAACAACAATGCATTCTACAGTTATATCAAGAATCTCCATGGCAATACCCAGATTTGCTCTGAGCTACTGCACAATGGTACCTCCTATACTGTGCCAACAGATATTACCAACATACTGGCCGACAGATTCAGTGCCAACTTTACCCCCCCCCCACCCCCACCAAAGGACTAATCACAATACCAGAAGAATGCCAGGCATTCAGCATTACTGCAGCACAGGGTAAAGCTGCATTCGCCAAGCCCAAGAATACAGCTTCCATGGGATCCAACAATATCCTGGCTGTGTTCTACATGAACTAGAACGTGAATTGGCACCACACCTGTGTGCCCTGTTCAATCACAACCTCACCTCAGACTTTGGCCCTACAGGATGGTGCACTACTACAATCATCCCTCTCCATAAAGGGGGAGTGACTACAGACCCTGGGAATTATTGCCGCATTAGCCTGACTAGTTTTATATGTAAGGCTATGGAGCACATCATCATGGACCTAATTAACAATGATATAGGGAATCTCCATGCAATTTTGTTTTGTGAAGGGTAGATCATGCCTGCTCAACCTTGTTAACTTCTTTGAGTCAGTCACCAGAGCTGTGGATGAGGGTAAGGCAGTTCATGCAGCCTAACTCGATCTGGCCAAGGCCTTTTATACCATTCCCCACTCAGGAATTATTGATAGACTCACCAAACTAGACACCAACCCCTATATCACTAGGTGGGTTGCAAATTGGCTCACAGATAGAATCCATAGTATGAAAGTAGCAGACTCCAAGTCAGACTGCTGACCAGTCATAAGTGGAGTCCCACAGTGATCAGTCCTGGGTCTTCTCCTGTTTGGCATCTACTTATAAGAAGTCCAGGCCAACACGAAGGGACTCTGGCTGACCAAGTTCACTGACGATTGCAAGCTGGGAGCAATTATTAATTCCCCAAGTGATGTAAGCATCCTACAGAAAGGCCTCACTGAGACCACCGACTGGTGTTGAAACCATGGCCTTAAGCTCAATGCCAAAAAATGTGTCATCATTCCCTTTGGGAAAAACTCAGATCCCACTAATTACCACATTGATGCCAGCCCACTGAACACTGAAGGCGTTATAAGAGATCTTGGGACACAGGTTGACAGCAACCTCTCATTCAACCACCACATTGCTGCTGTGGTCAGAAAGTCCTTCTATGTGGCACATCTCATTATCAAGAGTTTTGCATCCAGGAAGAAAGAGGTCATCATCTCTCTCTACTCTTCTGTCATTAGACCAATCATCGAGTATAATGCCCTATTTGGCATATACCTCACTAAACACCTGCAACAGCTGGAAAGACCACAAAAGTACTTCACAAAGAGGATCTTAGGCTTTAAACACATGCTCTACATGAACAGACTCAAAAAACTCCAGCTTTTCTCTGTCTCATATTGTCTACTAAGAGGCAATCTTTGCTTGACTTACAAAGCCAAGTCTGACCCAGCCCTGTTAGAAATGTTACACCTAAAGAAATCCCAAACTCTCCACACCACATGCTCCAGGGACCTCAACCTCATTACCACAATCAACAGAACATGCTGGAAGGACAGGTTCATAACCCAGAGATTGCCCATGCTCTGGAATAGACTTCCCATACATGTCAAGCAGAGCACCTCACTGGCCCTTTTCAAGACAAATCTTGATGAGTGGATGGGAAATAGAAAGTTCACCCTGGGGATCACTCCAGTGGCTCTACTTGATAGAGGCACCAGGAACTAATGGTGGCATGATGCCAGGGCACTTCTATGGGCTAGGCATGTAAAGGCTCCAGGGCCGTTGGCCTAGTACACACCTATGAACCTATGTCAGTGGTCAGGGATTTTTTCTAAGAATAACCTATATGGTGAAACATGGAGGTAGACTGGACTGCACTGGCCCCTTTTTGAAGACAGCTCTGATGTACAAAGTAATGGAATGTCTCCAATTGGAAATGTAGGATTAGCCTGGAATATTGTATGTGGATGTTACAGTGGATATAAAAAGTTTACACACCCCAGTTAAAATGCCAGGTTTTTGTTATATAAAAAATGGGACCACAATAAATCATTTCAACATTTTCCCACCTTTAATGTGACCTATAACCTGTACAATTCAATTGAAAAACAAAGAAATCTGTTAGGGGAAAATATAACAAAAAAAAGTACAATAAGCTGGTTGCATAAGTGTGCACACCCTTAAAGTAATACTTTGTTGAAGAACCGTTTGCTTTAATTATAGCATTCAGACTTTTTGGGTACACATCTGCCATCAATTAAAGAGACTCTGATTAACCCCAAATAAAGTTCTGCTGTCCTAGTAGGATTTTCTTGACATTTACTTGGTTGCCTGCTACAGCAAAATCCATTGATCACAGAGAGCTTACAAAACATCAAAGGGATCTCATTGTTGAAAGGTATCAGTCAGGAGAAGGGTACAAAAAATTTTCCACAGCATTGAATATACCATGCAACACAGTGAAGACAGTCATCAAAAAGTGGGGAAAATATGGGACAACAATGATGTTGCAAAGAACTAGACATCTCTTCAAAATTGATGAAAAGACAAGACAAAAACTTGTCAGGGAGGTTGTCAAGAGACCTACAGCAACACTGAAGCAGCAGCAGGAATTTGTGGCAAGTACTAGTTGTGTACTACATGTGACAACAATCTCCCATATTCTCCATATGTCTGGACAGTGGTGTATTGTTGCAAGATGGAAGCCTTTTCTTACACAGAGAAACATCCAGGCCCAGCTAAAATTTGCAAAAGCTTGTTTCCCATCTTTCCTGTAACTAGTCTAGTCCAGATAAAGATTTTCTGTATCCAGGACTGTTTGCAAGCTTCTGAGCACCCAAGGCTTTCTGTGTTGGACGGAAGCCTTCTAGCTTATCAGTGGGAGTGGTAAACACTAGGTAGCCTATTTACCACAAGGGGAGTGGTTTCTGGCCCAGTAATTGTAGTTTATTGGCCATTTGGGCAATTTTTCCATCTCTATCAACTTTCTGGTTTAAAAGCCCACATTTGCACGTGTTTCCCACCTTTTCTGTAACTAGTCTAGTTCAGATACATATTTGCTGTATCCAGGACTGTTTGTAAGCTTCTGAACCCCCCCAGCCTTTCTGTGTTGGAGGGAAGCCTTTTGGCTTATCAGTGGGAGTGATAAGCACTATGTAGTCCATCTACCACAAAGGGAGTAGTTTCTGGCCCAGAAATTGTAGTTTATTGGCCGTTTGGGCAGTTTTTCTATCTCTTTCAACTTTCTGGTTTAAAAGCCTGCATTTGCGCTAGTTTCATGCCTTTCCTGTAACTAGTCTAGTCCAGCTACAGAATTGCTGTATCCAAGGCTGTTTGTAAGCTTCTGAGCCCCCTAAGCCTTTCTGTCTTGGAGGGAAGCCTTCTAGCTTATCAAAGCACTAAGTAACCTATCTACCACAAGAGGAGTGGGTTCTGGCCCAGAAATTGTAGTTTATTGGCCGTTGGGCAGATTTTTCAATCTCTTTCAACTTTCTAGTTTAAAAGTTCAAGTTTGCACCTGTTTCCTGCCTTTCCTGTAACTAGTCTAGTGCAGATACAGATTTTCTGTATCCAGGACTGTTTATAAGATTTTGAGAGGTGCCAGAAAGTCTACTCTTCAATTTTTCCCTTAGATCTGTTAGTTCTCTCCTCTCCTGCACTTTTACTAGCTTATTAGTCTAGCACTTTACCAGACTTCTTGTAGCAATTGTTGTCACACAAAGAAGTGCTGCCAGCACTAAACGTTCTACAAGAAAACAGCTCCAGTACTTATTATTAATGCCCACCCCTCCAGGCATGTCTAAATGTCAGTCCTCTGTGTTTTCTCCTATTAACCTGGTGAACTTGGGCATCCTGAGGCAATGTATCAACTGCCTCATATACAATGACAACCCTCTCCTCTTACCTCCCAACATTCAGACTTGCAAAAGATGCACTTATATCTCCAAATTGAAAGCAATGCACTCTCCAGCAAAGACTAGAATAGCTGGTCAAGTGGAGAAGGTCAACACTTGCACCACACCACATGGAAAACATAGCCCTCCAGAATGCACACCAGCACTGCCTTCACATAAAAACACAAACCACACACTCACCTTCACAGAGGCTCTCAGTAAAAATCTACCCAAACAGCAGAGACCTCCAAGGCAGAACTGCACTCGATCACCACAACACAACACTAAGCACAATACACATAACTCTCCTAAACAGTGTGCAACTGAACCAAAGCCCCATAAGGCAAAACAGCATGCCCAACATACTAGTCATATGTGACTTGATAGTGAGGCACTCTGATGTCCCACTCACTAGGATGAATAAGAAGAAACTAACAGTCAGCCACCTGTCAGGTGCCAGGATCCGCTACATAACGCAAGAACTCAAGTCCCTCAACAACCGTACAAATATGACTTTGTCATTGCACATGTGGGTGCAAATGACCTGAAAAGTATCTCCCTGGACTACATGAAAAGAGACATGGAGGAGCTCTCGGATTGTGTAGCCCAGGCGGGTATGACCCTAGCCCTGAGCAGCCTCCTACTATCACCCAGAATGATACCACTGTACAAGCAGAAAATGATTGATTCCAACAAATGGCAAAGTTTCTGGTGGCCTTCTAAGGGGATCCATTGTCTGTCTACCTGGGATGACATAATTGACAGACCTTGATGCTTTGCCAGAGATGGCCTGCATCTGTCACCCCTGGGCATCCAGATACTGGCCAAGGCTCTTACCACCCATATAGTGCCTTTTTAGGTGGTGTTCCAAAGACCAAATTACCACCATGACAGCTACAAACAAATGCAATCTGAAGGTCATGCTGCTCAATGCTAGAAATCTAAATTTCAAAATGCACTCACTTGAAGCACTCCTTAAAATGGAGAACATCAACATTTGTGCTGTAACAGAGACCTGGTTCAAGGCAGCAGAAAGTAACCCTGCACTACCAGTCTATAACTCATTCCACACTTTTTGGCCCCAGAACTTGGACCAAAGCTCCAAAGGCAGTGGTGTTTCCATATTCATAAAGGATGCGCACACCTCCAGACTGGTAGCCCAACATAATGCATCAGAGATACTTCAGGTGCAGCTAACATTGGGTAAGACAGCGATTCAGGTCTTAGCCTGATATAGATCCCCAACCATGTTCCAAGAATCACACTCCATGTTCCTAAGCACCCTGCAGAATATTACGGTCCATCCTAACACTCTCATACTGGGTAACTTCAACTATCCCTTCATTAACTGGGAATGCTACTCATGTACCAATACATTTCCCCAATGTTTCCTGGAATTCATTAGTTCCAATGCCCTGGACCAGCTCATTCTTACCCCCACTAGAGGTAGCAACAACCTTGACCTGACCATTACTAACATGGGTAAATAACAAAAACAAACCCAACTGCAGTTCACATCCAAAAAGTCAACAGTGACTTGGGAACAAGTGAGGGTATGTGTGATCAGCCCAGGTCTGTGAGGTGATGATATAGTGACTCGTACTGAGGTGGTCAAGTTAGAGTGGATCTTGAGGTTGGGGGCACACCTAGCTATGGGGTTGAATGATCATGTCCCCATGAAGCCTGTATCAAGGAATAAATATAAGATGTTTATTGCTGTTTGTTTACTTATTTATGAATATCTTTCATGTTTTATCTATTTGTGCAAATGTTTTTATTATTTTTATTTATGTTTTATTAGATTTTATGCTAGCAAATATTATCTACTTTATATGCCTGTAAGCTGAGAATGTGGCTGCATGAATATTTGTTTTGTTGGCTGTTAAGCTGTTCCTGATGATGTCATTTGCATATAAGTTATTCTGTCACCATTCATGTTTGTCTGAAGAAGCAGTATGTTATTACCGTGAAAGCTCTAACTTTCTTTCTTTGTAATAAAGTATTTTGGTACAATTACTTGCTAGTTCATCAAGTTTTTGGATTTAGCTGCATATCGAGCTGTCTTCTGCCTGCTTTGGGGAATTTTACAGTTTTACAGTTTCGTTTGGTTGCTGCAGTTAGGTTTCTTTTTGTTGTTTATGCAGTTTGCAGCTATGGCGGAAGAAGCTTCAGAATGGGAAATCTACCTGTAATTAACAGACTACATGATTTTTTGAATATCCAATCAAATCCTCTGTGCATGGGGGATTTGCGACTGGACACTGATCAGAAAGCTGTGTGTACCATCGACAATAAGGCTCGTGAGGTGAGAAAAAATCTTGAGAATAATTTATACAAGTTTAAAAGGTTACAATGCCAATGATTCCACCTTGAGGCTTGTTTGGAACATCACGTTATTCCCAGAGGCCTGCGTGTCTTGAACATGCTGACCTGTGAGAACACCTATCCAGATCTTTTGGACAGTTGGCAGAAGATCAACTTGGATACAGGTTGTGCCTATTTGAAACTTTTGATCGAGTACTTCCCACCTGTTGAGGCTGAATTAGCCAAACAGATTAGAGAAGAGCAGTGTGAGCTGACACAATGTTTGGGACTGGATGCTTCAGATATTTTTCTTAATGACATCATAGAAAAGTGAATGCATATGAACAACGTCTCCTAAATGTGAAGAAGAAAAAGCTGGTTCGGGCCATCAATGATTTTCATAACCAGCATGTCTTTGCATGGCCTAGAACACAGCATACTGTTAATCATACTGAATAAAGATTCTTGTGTTCCTACTGAGGGGGTGAAGAAGCGGATTTTGGCATCATCCACTTCAGTTTCAGCCCCTGTGCAGGGGGCTATTGTTGAGCCCTCTGATACCATGAACATGGGTGGGAATTCATGCATTGAAGTGACTTCACCATAGCCTCAGAGCTCAGTGTATTTCATACCAATGATGGGCTGTCCTGGTTTTACCAAAAGTACTGAACCAACTACCCACAATGACTTGGGTCCAGTGGTTAGAAGGAAGATACTGCCCCCACAGTCTCAGCTGGATTTTCTGATTCTGTCCCTCCCCACTCATACGAGGAGGAAATACTCTTTCGACAACGAAACACAGAAAGGACAAAAATGCAAAGAACCCCCTTTCGTTCCAACAGAACTGCTCCTTGAAAAAGATGTGGGGGATGGGACCTACAACTTAGTTTGGAATATTTCCAGACATGTTTTTAACACAGCATGAATTGTCAGTATTGTCAAAAGGGTTATCATTTATACCTGCAGCTAAAGTGGATTTTGTTGACTGTACGATTGATTAATTTACGTTTGTTTGCACATAATTTGTCTTTATGTATGTTTTTTAATGATGGACCTAATATTTCTGAGAGGCAGGATGCTGAATTTAAGGTTTTTAGGAAAACTAGTGTTTTTACACCAGCCTTTACACCAGCACTTAATGTCTTCCTCACAGTTTCTGATAAAGAAATTGTCAAAGGAAAAAACTTCAAAGACCAATACACGTAAGGTTCAGTTAAGGCACATTTAATAACTTCCTGCATGGAGACAAAAACATGCAAATACAGGATTTTGCCTAACTATTAACAGGAAGTATGCTATTCTTATACTGTTCTACAAGACATTGCCTTCTATGGCTGACGTAATCAAACACAACTTTCAGTATTGTTCTACAGCAGATGTTACTCAGATTTTCTGCTGACATGACTGGATTTATGAAAAACATTTTGAGAAAAACAACCTGGCCTTGGTGGGCCCTAGCCCGTTACAAGCTTCTATTGTATAGTTCTAATACATGTGTTACATTTCAAGGTACTTTTCTAACACAGACACAAGCAAATGCTGATTGCAGTTCATATTTTCTAGCAGTCTTTGTTCTGATTATCTATAGCTTCTGCAGCTGTGTGTTTCCTCACAGCACAAGCAGAACTCCTTGTCTAACTCTCATAACATTAATACATCTATTCATTATTTTCCTGACACAAGCAGAACTTATCTGCTTTCCTGTAAATTTCCAAAGCATAAGCAATAGCTGTGCATATTTCATGACAATACAAGGTTAGAAAGCTTCTGCAATTCGTGCAGATTTTATGCAGTGTGAAATAGAATAAATGTGTTAACCCTTTTCAAGCCTTAAATGCACTAAGCATATTACTAATACATACACTAATACATATTTTTCTGACATTTCCCCCCTTTTAATACTTTTATTCTACTTTCAAAATAAACATAAACAGTTTTTTCTTCTCCTAACCTCTTCCTACTCAGGATTTGCAGTTGAAAGTCATTCAGTTTAAACTTATGAAAGCATTTCAGTTTTTCAATAGTTCTTCAAACTCAGCACTTTGATATAAGGTTTCAGAAACGGACATGTCTATAAAGTCTTTAATCAGTCTTTTCATACAGGGGATGCCACAGCAAACACATACTCCCAATAGGAGCATTCCTACACAAATGGCAATCAGGATGTTCATTAGGATGGTACCCCATCCCCCAAACCATTTCTGGAAAAAATACATCAGTGGGTTTGGTCCTGGTTTGGTCATGGCCGACACTTGCTGAATTACCTCAAGATGATTGTCTATCTCGTGTTTATGGTCAGGAATAAACGAACAGCACTCCTCCTGGATTAAAGTGCAAGTACCACCTTTCGCCGCTAGGGTGAAGTCGAGAGCCATGTAGTTTTGAAGCACTACAGTTCTCATGGCATTCAGTTCATCAGTCACCAATTTGAGAGCAGAAAATGTTGCATTGCTCATTACTTTGAGAAGTTTCGACAGTTTTTTCAGCTCCCAGATCGATTTCACTGCTCCATATGCTGGTGATATACCTGCCCACAATATAACACTGTCACTCAAGTCCATGTGTGTCAGTTTATAGAATGATGGTTTTTCCAGTGGTAATCGATTTACCCCACTGGATTTTCAGGTTTCTTGACGGGTTTCTTGATGACCTCTCAGACATTCCAAATTTGTCCTCGAGGTAAAACTGCAGTGTGTCATATGGCCGGAACCAGGTAGCCCAAAAAACAACTGCTGGACCAATTCTCAGGTAACCATTTGTATGGCTTTCTGCCACACACAAAATAACAGTCCTCTACTTTAGTAGTAACTTTGCTATGAATATACACTCGCCCTGCATGAAACATTTTTCTATCAATTATAAAGAGTTGTTTATAAAGAACAGAATTATGTTTTACTTCATCAATTGTTTTGTGCATCAATTCAAGAAATGAATCATAGTTTGTATTACAATAAGAACCTGCATTGTTAGCTTTAGTGTAACATTTATAAGGAACAGTCACATCTCCAACCCACCCGAACAGTATCATTTTTATAAATTCCCTTTTGTGGAACAGACAAGTGCAATGCTATTTTATCTTGTGATGTAATGGTTGAGTTATCATAAATCAAGTTTTCCCAGGTCTCGTTGACCCCTAGGGGGACTGCAGTCATTAATAATCCCCCGTATGCTGTTGGCAAAGCTGTGCAAATCCAGCAATTCGAAACATTGAAAGTCTCAGCATACACATATTTAATTGCCTGGTAAGTTTTGAAGTTTGGGTGCCAGTCTATGAGTAACGCTTCACGTTTATTCAGTTCAGTTTGTGTGGCTGGAAAAAGGAATGGCCGCAACAAAAAGATTATTGTCACTAGTACAGTTAACAGGATGATTATGCAATATTTCTGAGGAAATGGTTGTTCTGCATTCCTGTTTGTTCTGGATTCTATCATTTTTGTTCTTGACATGTGACAAGATTTTTGTCCAGTTCAAAGTTCTTAACTAGTTTGCAGTGCATCAGGTGGCTCATGAGGCATGCTCTGCGATCTTGACTGCAGTGGGTTTCGACAGAAGCACTTGATATGGACCTTCCCACTTTGGTGACGCCCAATTCTTCTTCTTTATTGTTTTCACCCAGATCTAGGTACCTGGTGCCACTGCCACTTCTGATGGTCTGGTTTGTTCTTTATCTGAAACAGAATTTGACTGCAACAGATGTTTAGAATTCAATAAATTTCTCATATACTCTGCTAGTGTACAGTCGGCTTCCTGGTCTGCGGGCATGAGAGGTTTCCACTGAAGTATATAATAAACTCTTCCAAATAGTTTTTCAAAAGGAGTCAATCCTTTTGTATTCGGAACAGTTCTCATGCTCAACAGTGCCAGGGGCAGACAGTACACCCAATTTCTCTGTGTTTCTACTATTAACTTCCTTAGCTTACTCTTTAAAATCCCATTATGCCTCTCTACTAACCCTGCAGATTGCGGGTGATATGCACAATGATTTTTTTAAAGAAATACCAAAATGTTTACTTAACTGTCGTATGGTTTAGTTTACAAAGTGTGTACCGTTGTCACTGTAGATCCTTTCCGGAATGCCAAATCTAGGGATGATTTCTTTAATGAGAATTTTTGCTACGGTAGCCGCATCTGGATTTTTAGTCGGAAAGGCTTCCACCCATCTGGAAAACATATCTACAATGACAAGACAATACTTCTTATTTTCACATTTGTTCAATTCTATGAAATCCATACAGATAGTATGAAATGGATACGGTGGTGTAGGGAAACTCCCATGCTTGGGCTTTAACGCCCCTTGTGCATGATGTTTATTACAAAAGTGGCACATTAAACAAATTTTTTAGAGTAGTTTAAGAATCCATATGTCGTGAACACTTGGTTCACCAGCTGTACCATTCCCCCTGTTGAGACATGGCATTACCCATGGCTCAACAAAGTTGTGTATCTAAACAAATTAGATGGTAATATCGGTTTCCCCTCTTTAGAGATGTACAGCCCCTTTTCGAGAATTGCTCCTCGTTTTACCCATCTTTGTTTCTCAGCCTGCATAGTAAGTGTCTACATTGTCTTTAACATTTCTAAGTCTAAAATCTCAGAGGGTTGTAATTCCTCATTCAAAAGAAATACTTCTGAAACTGCCTGCTTTGCAGCTGTATCAGCTCTTGCATTACCTTTTGAAATCTATCCTGTTGCTTGGTATGAGCTGTGCATTTACAAATAGCTGCTTTCTGAGGTAACTGTATAGATTCTAAGAGATCTAAAATAAATTGTGCATGATTGATTGGTTTCTCAGTAGAACTTATCATTCCTCGATTTTTCCACTGTTGCGCAAAAACATGTACAGTAGAGAAAGCGTACTGGCTGTCAGTAAAAATGTTCACACATTTACCCTTTGATAAGGTACATGCCCGTGTCAAGGCAATCAATTCTGCTGCCTGTGCAGATAAATTGTGTGGTAAGGGTTTCGCTTATATAATCTCAGTATCAGAAACTACTGCATATCCTACTAGGTTCTGTCCTGCAGGACCCCTTTTGCACGAGCCATCCACGTAGTATGTCACCTTGGCATCATCAAAGGGGACATCTGTGAGATCTTTTCTAGGCAATGTCTTTTGCTCAATCACCTGCAGGCAGCTGTGCGGTGTGCCATCTGCAGGGGTTGGGAGCAAGGTAGAAGGGTTCAAAGTCATGCATCGTTCAATTGTCATATGAGGTTGTCTCAACAATATAGTCATGCAGGAAAGATGCCTAGCAGGGGAAAGATATGCCTTCTCTTGCAGTAAAATAATCGCGACTGCATGAGGCACTCTCAATGTGAGAGGGTGGAACAAAACTACTGAGGCCGAAGCCTGTACTGCCATTACAGCTGCAACTACTGCCTGTACATAGTGGGGTAAAGACTGTGCCACTGGGTCTAGTTGTGATGACTAATAAGCAATAGGGCGTTGCTTGTCCCCATGCTGTTGTGTTAACACTGATGTCATATAACCTTGCTTACAATCTCCAGTTTGGAAAAAACGTTTATGAGAGTTTGCTAATCCTAAAACTAATGAGGACGCTATTAACTGTTTCAGTTTTCAGAAAGCAGATTCTGCTTCTGGTGTCCATTGTAACAAATCCTGTGCTGCCATAGGCTTTTTATATATCAGGTTAGTCAGCGGTGCAGATTCCAAGGCATAGTTTGGAATCCAGCTCCGGCAAAAATTAGTCGTACCCAGGAAGGACATAATTTCCTTCTTGGTAGTGGGTTTTGGTGCTTGTAAAATCGCTACTTTTCTGTCCTCATCTAATGTCCTACCCTCTTTGGATATAACATATCCTAGGTATTTAACTTGTTTTCTCCAATGCTGCAGTTTATTTTTGTTTACTTTATGTCCCTCAGTGGCTAAATATTGTAATAGCGCTATGGTATCTTCTTTGCAATCTTGCTGGGTGGCGGCCACAGCAGGATATCATCAACATAAAGTAAAATCTGACTGCCTCTTGGTGGGGTAAATCCTGCCAAGTTGCTTGCCATTTCATGTGAGAATATTGTCGGACTTTCACAATATCCCTGTGGTAGTTGCGTATATGTATACCTTTTCGCCTGAAATGTAAATGCAAACCAATATTGTCTGTCAGGGTGTATGGGTATTGAAAAGAATGCATTGCTGATATCTACCACAGAAAAATATTTCTGTTGAGGTTTTAAATCATTCAGCAGAGTGTGTGGGTCTGGCACCGTAGCTGCCCTTGGTATTACTGTGTCATTTACAGCTTGTAAATCTTGGACCATACGCCACTCTCCATTCGCTTTCTTAACAGGAAATAAGGGTGTGATACATGGTGAATCAGGAGATTCCACCAGCACCCCTTCCTTAAGTAAAGCTGCTATGATAGGTTTGATTCCTACCTCTGCATCTTTTCTTAAGGGATACTGTCTTTTCTGTGGTCTAAATGCTGACTTTGGCGTGATAGTAACTGGTCCCACTGTACGAATAAGTCCTACATCTGACTTTCCTGTTGACCAAAGTGTTTCTGTTATATTCTGTAAGGCATTCTCTTCCTCCTTTAATAGGAGTGCTAATCAGCTGTCCTTGCTAGACTGCAAGTGTACGGCTGGGTGGGTCTGAGTTATCTAATTCAACTTCTGCATTTGTATTCCCTGTTCTGACAGTTCTAACTCTGTCTGCTTTTCCCATCTCGTGACTTTTTCTCCCAAGTCTACCCATTTTACATTCTTGTCCTTAGTTAAGCTAACATATGGTAATCGATTAGATTTATAGAGTGCAAAGAACTCCTGGGGCAATGAACAGCTGGCTACACTGTTCCCTTCAATGTCCCAGTACAGATTACATAATATCAATCTGTTTGCACGATTTCTAAACAATTCTTGCTCATATTCCTTATCAGGTCCTGGTGTGTTACAATAATACAGAGTACAGTGCAACAAATGTTGTTTATCAATGTCAAGGGAGGGGAACTTGCTGATGGCTACGTTCATCAACTCTTCGGTCACTGCCCCTGGACCAGTCATAACCAAGTCCTGGCTGTACCAATAAAACATTTCACCCTCCGATTGCACTGCAAAGGTATCAATTTGTCACTGTGCTTCCATACCCTGCATAGTCGGAACTACTGCTATACCAAATAGTTGCATAAGGTCTCTGCCCAAGTGGTTTACTGGGCATTTTGCAGAAACAACAATTTTACTTTTCTGGGTTAATCCTGAAACAGGATCAGTTATCACAATATTATGGGAGAGGGGCTCCCGATACAGCTGTCCATTAGCTGCTTTCACTAGTATGTAATCAAGTGACTGAATTTTCTGGCAGTTTGGAGGGATGTATCAGGGTCCGTGATGCCCCTGAGTCACACAAGAATTTGACTTCCCTCCCTTCTACCAGGAGTGTAACTTCTGGTTTTGTGTCTGCTAAATAGAGCTCTAAGCTCAATAAAGCTAAATCCAATATTTCATTTTCTTCATTATCCGTAACTTCCTGCACTCCCTCTATTTCTTCTGTCACATCCTCTACTCCCTCTATCACATTCTCATTTGTCCTTTCTCTGCTATCCCCTTCTAGTGATTCTTGACTATCATATAGTCAGTCCTCACCCTCCTTGTCTTCCTCCGTGGTTGTCTTCTTGTTTTTCTTGCAATCCCTTGCCAAGTGTCCCTTTTTACTGCATGTAAAACATTCACCCCTTTTCTTTCGCCCTTCAAAGTCCTCTGATCACTGATCAGATTGTTTGTTTCCCTGGGCATTTCTCTTGCCCTTTTTCCCAGACTGTACTACATAAACTTCTGCTCCATCTTCTACAGAAAATACTTGGGCTTTCTTTTTATTTTTGCTATTAAAGTGCCTTTCGGCATGCCTAGCATATTCAAGTAATGACTGTAAGCTGCTTGTACGATGATCTACCATGTGCTTTGTAATAAACTGCTTATGGGTGCAATGCTGCCTTTCAAAAATGCATTCTTTAACTGCTGCTCATATGGGGAATCTTGTGTCTGATCTTCAGGAACCTGCATTCCACAATGGTTATTAAAACATTCTAACAGTCTGGCATAATATCTGTCAATAGTTTCACCTTCTTGTTGGATGCATTGATTAATGCAAGTCCAGTCTGCCCTAGGCTTCCATTTCTCAGAGATTCGGTCTGTAAGACCTTTCACTCTGTTGTCTAGCTCTGCGCTGCTATGTGGGAAGGGCCTGAGTGCAGCATCACAGGGATTCCAGTTGCCACTAATCATGTGCCAATCTGGTCCAACAATTTGTCTGACTACTTTTTCTACCTCTTCTCCGTTTAAATTATAACTTAGCCTCATTCCTTGTAAATCTTCTAAGAACTTTCTAAAATTAACCTTTGGATGGGGAATTCCCTCAGTGGCTTTCCGGATGTCATCCGGAGTCCAGGGTCTATACACTAGAATAGTTGGGTCCTGACCTTCTTGCCCTGCCTGAGGATTAGGCACTTCTATAAGTGGGCATATTACTTCTTCACACATATATCGTGAATTCCTACCCATATGATATAATTCAATGTCCCCTTTTGAGTTACCTGCCCGTGTTCGAGACCTGGTCTTGATGGGATCTCTAATAAACGGTTTTGCTTTTGTTGTGTCTCTATTTACGGTGACAGCAGGATATTGTGGGGGTGGACTAACCTGTTCACGTGCTTCATATTCTGGTAAGGGAGGTGGAGGAGCCGATGCTATTACTAAATTATTGTCCTCTTTATCTAAAAACATTGTTTTTGAATCATTATTCTTTTGTTCCCTACGGTTTACTTCCTCAATCCACCTGTGAGCCTGAGGAATTCCTGATTGGCGCTGCTTTTTTACCCGACCTCTGGAATCGGTTTTGAGCTGTTTGACAAGTTTAATAAGCGGGGATTTTTCTAATTTACTGTCAAATTCATACTTATTAACCCATTTTGAGTAGTATTTAAAATTATCAGCACGCTGTGACTGCATGTATTTCGCATCTTCGGTTAACGGCGGATTTTGGGGTCTTTTGTGCAATTATTACACATTTTGTTCTAACCTTTTAATCATTATGTAACTCCTTATTTTTAATGTGGTACCACGGATTTTGTTATAGTCTCTTCAGAATGACTGCCTACCTACTCTGTTTTCCATGATCTATGACAAGACAGTAATCTTTTCTGTCCCTGACTTGTAAAAATACAGTCCTGACAAAAACAATACAAATCTTGTCCCTGATCTAAAACAGAAAAAAAGTAGATTCACCTTACCTGAGCCTTCGTGATTGATCACCTGGTTCGTGAAAACCCATCCTTCAGTCGCAGACCAGAAAGTGTCTGGCCTCTTTTGTACGACAATTCAGTCGGAGGGCTTTTCAAATAAAAAGAACCAATGTGGTTTCTTGCCCATACAGTTTCAAGCCACCTGGCCTGTCTGATCCGAGGCGAAGTGAGGGTTTCCGGTCCGAAGGACCAATCTGTCAAAGGAAAAAACTTCAAAGACCAATACACGTAAGGTTCAGTTAAGGCACATTTAATAACTTACTGCAAGGAGACAAAAACATGCAAATGCAGGATTTTGCCTAACTACTAACAGGAAGTATGCTATTCTTATACTGTTCTACAAGACATTGCCTTCTATGGCTGACGTAATCAAACACAACTTTCAGTATTGTTCTACAGCAGATGTTACTCAGATTTTCTGCTGACATGACTGGATATATGAAAAACATTTTGAGAAAAACAACCTGGCCTTGGTGGGCCCTAGCCCGTTACAAGCTTCTATTGTGTAGTTCTAATACATGTGTTACATTTCAAGGTAGTTTTCTAACTCAGACACAAGCAAATGCTGATTGCAGTTCATATTTTCAAGCAGTCTTTGTTCTGATTATCTATAGATTTTGCAGCTGTGTGTTTCCTCACAGCACAAGCAGAACTCCTTGTCAAAGTCTCATAACATTAATACATCTATTCATTATTTTCCTGGCACAAGCAGAACTTATCTGCTTTCCTGTAAATTTCCAAAGCATAAGCATTAGCTGCGCGTATTTCATGACAATACAAGGTTAGAAAGCTTCTGCAATTTGTACAGATTTTATGCAGTGTGAAATAGAATAAATGTGTTAACCCTTTTCAAGCCTTAAATGCACTAAGCATATTACTAATATATACACTAATACATATTTTTCTGACAGAAATATATCAAGTCATTGAAAGAATACAGATGACAAGTTGTAGTAATACGACTAGATTTGAAGAACAAGCTTTGAATGATCTGATTAAGAATGAAAATATAGCCATCCGCTCAGCAGACAAAGGCGGCTGTGTAGTGATTTTAGATTCTGGATATTATTATGATATGATGAATCAGATGCTGTCTAATACTCATACATATATTAATGTGGAAGCTGATATTGTGAGTGTGATGAAGAATAAAATAGATAATTGTTTACTTGAATGCTTCAGTCTAGGTCTACTTACCAAGAAACTATTTGATTATTTTATTACTGAATTTCCTGTTGTTCCTCAGATTCATGGCTTACCCAAGATCCACAAACACCCTACACTCCCACAGTTTACACCGATTGTAGCTGGGAATGGTTGGTTGACTCAGGCTATGTCCATTTATTTGGACAAACAACTTTGATTAGCTCTTGATATGAGTGAAGTTGTATTGAAAGATACTGAAAACCTTTTGAGAGATTTATATAATGTGACCAGTGAGGGGGATGTGTTGGATATTCAGTTTTTAGTGATGCTAGATATTGTATCCCTGTTTATGTGCATTCCTAATCAGGAAGGCATTAGTATGGTCAGGGCAGTTTTGGCTAGGCGTAATAAATTTGACTTGAAGCATATTGACTTCTTGAGCATGCTTCTAGAGCTGGTCCTTGAACATAATATATTTATGTTTCAGGATAAATGTTACTGGCAACAATCTGGTGTGGCAATGGGGACCAGCTGCGCTAATTTTTACTCCAATTTGTTGATGTCAGAATGGGAATTCCATCATGTATTGGGACAACACAGAGGTCATATTGCCATATATAGACATTTTGTTAATGACATGTTTATTGGTTGGAATGGCAACAAGCAATGTTTTTTTCATTCTTTAAATAATGGTAGTAATTTTTTGAAATTTACCCTCACTTGTTCCCAATTTACTGTTGACTTTTTGGATGTGAACATCTGGCTGGAGAATGGCAAAATGCTGACCAGGATGCATAGGAAGGACTGCTATAGTCTGTCATATCTCCACAGGTGGAGAATGCATCCACAACATATATTTGGGAACATTGTGAGAGGTCAAGCCTTCAGGGTCTCAAGGTTGTCATGTACTACTTCTGACTTTGAAGGAAGTTCTTCAGATTTGAAGAAAGAGTTTGCCATCAGGTGTTATACCCAAGTTAAAGTTGATCAAGCTTGTGCCAGAATAACCAACGAGCATGAGAGTAGAGCGTGTCAGTATTTTTCTGCTCTGTATAGGCAATCAGTTAGATCACCTTGTAGGTATTGTTGTCCTCCCATTGTTTTGAAATTTTCCTGTCATGTAAATATGGTGAAAGATATAGTTGCCAGGAATTGGCATATTTTACAGACTGACAGCAGATGTTCTGATATATTAGCAGATGGCCCTAGATTTGTATATAAGAACCACAGTAATTTAAGGCAACAGTTATGTTTTCCTAGACATGTTATGTCTGGATCCCAAGTTTTGATGAGTACTTCTAAATGTCATAAATGCAATTTTTGTCAATTTATAGATGAGTCTAGGTTCTTTAGACACCTGGTCACGTGCTACTTGAGGAAGTTGACGGCATCTGCTGATTGCTCCACTAGGAATGTGGTTTATTTAGCACATTGTCAGTGCTGCTATAAATTCTATGTCGATAATGAATAGGAGCTTAAAAGAAATAATTAGTGACCATGTGTATTGCATGAAGAAGCAATATGATTTTAGTGCCTTAGCGAAACATGTTTTGTCCACTGGCCCTGAACACACCTTTGTCTTCCAGGTATTATGTGTGATCAGCCCAGGTCTGCGAGGTGGTGATATAGTGACTCGTACTGAGGTGGTCAAGTTAGAGTGGATCTTGAGGTTGGGGGCACACCTAGCTATGGGGTTCAATGATCATGTCCCCATTAAGCCTGTATTAATGAATAAATGACTGTAAGGTGTTTATTGTTGTTTGTTTACTTATTTATGACTATATTTCATGTTTTATCTATTTGTGCAAATGTTTTTATTATTATTTTTTTTATTTTTTATTAGATTTTATGCTAGCAAATATTATCTACTTTATATGCATTTAAGCTGAGAATTTGGCTGCATGAATGTTTGTTTTATTCGCTGTTAAGCTGTTCCTGATTATGTCATTTGCATATAAGTTATTCTGTTACCATTCATGTTTGTCTGAAGAAGAGGTATGGTATTACAGTTAAACGGCTAACTTTCTCTGTAATGAAGGTTTTTGGTATGATTACTTGCTGGTTCATCAAGTTTTTTGATTTAGCTGCATATCGAGCTGTCTTCTGCTTGTTTTGGGGAATTTTACAGTTTAACATGGGTAAATGTTGCTCTATACCAATAGTCAACTCCTCCCTGGTTATATCCAGCCTCAAACTAATCACCTTGCAAATCCACATCCCTCCCACCTGCCCTGCAAAGGTAACCACTATGAAAAACTTCTCCAAAGCTAACTTTGGGCTCCTAAAACCTGAGGTGGCTTAACTTCACGGCACCCATGCAAATGGACAATAGTTGCATGACCGCCGAATCATACACCAATGCACTGTATGAACACGTACACAAATGCATGGATCTTGCCAGACCCAATTGAACCAAAACACTCTCCTCCAAAAAAAGGAAAACAATCTTGTTGTCCCCTGCCATAAACAAATTCTACAACAGAAGGAGGAAACTGATGCAGAATAAGGTGAATTCCCAAGACTGGAAAAATTCTCTTATCAATCTCAACAAAAAGTTGAGATCCCTCATCAAATCCTCTAAAGCTAGCTATGAAAACAGAATTGCAGGAGATAGTAAAGACAACCGCAAGGATTTCTATAGTTATGTAAAGAATCTCCATGGCAACACCCAGACTTGCTCTGAGCTACAGCACAATAGTACCTCCTATACTGAGCCAACAGATATTGCCAATATACTGGCTGACACTTTCAGTGGAACTTTCCCCCTCCACCCCAAACGACCAATCACAATACCAGTTGATTACCTGGAACCCAGTATTACTGCTGCACAGGTTAAAACACTGTCCAAGGCCAAGAGTACAGCTTCTATGGGACCTGACAATATCTCTGGCTGTGTTCTACGTGGACTACTGAGTGAACTGGCACCTGACCTGTCTGCCCTGTTCAATCACAGCCTCACCTCATGATTTGTCCCTACCAAATGTCGCACTATTACAGTCAACCCTCTCTAGAAAGGAGGAGTGACTACAGACCCTTTGAACTATCATCCCATTAGCCTGATGAGTCTGATATGCAAAACCATGGAGCGCATCATCATGGACCTAATAAACAAGGATATATGGAATCTCCAAACTCTGTATCCCACACAGTTTGGTTTTCTGAAGAGTAGATCATGCCTGCTCAACCTGGTTGACTTCTTTGAGTCAGTCACCAGAGCTGTGGATGAAGGCAAGGTGGTTCAGACAGCCTACCTTGATCTGGCCAAAGCCTTTGATACCATTCCCCACTCAGGAATCATAGAAATACACACTAAGCTAGACATCAACCCCTATATCACTAGGTAGGTTGCAAACAGGCTCACAAATAGAACCCATAGTGTGAAAGTAGCTGACTCCAAGTCAGACTGCTGACCAGTCACAAGTGGTGTCCCACAGGGTTCTGTCCTGGGTCCTCTCCTGTTTGGTATCTACTTCTCTGAAGTCCAGGCCAACATGAAGGGACTCTGGCTGACAAAGTTCACAGACGATTGCAGGTTGGGAGCTATTATTAACTCCTCACTGAGACCAATGACTGCTGTCAGAACCATGGCCTTAGGCTCAATGCCAAAAAATGTGTTGTCATCCCCTTTGGAAAATCTGGTTTCCATGAATTACCACATCAATGGTAGTGCACTGAACAAAGAAGATGTTATAAGAGATCTGCAAACACAGGTTGACGGCAACCTCTCTTTTGACCACCACATTGCCACTGTGGTCAGAAAGTCCTTTTATGTGGCATATCTCATTACCAAGGGTTTTGTATTCAGGAAGAAAGAGGTCATTGCCTCCCTCTATTCTTCCCTCATTAGGCCAATAATCGAGTACAATGCCTCATTTGGCATGTACCTCACTAGACACCTCCAACAACTGGAGAGGCCACAAAAGTACCTCACAAAGAGGATTCTAAGCCTTAAATACTTGCCCTATATGGAAAGACTCAAAAAACTCCAACTATTCTCTAACTCATATTACCTACTTAAAGGCGATCTCTGCTTGACTTACAAAGCCATGTCTGACCTGGCTCTGTTAGAAATGATACATCTAAAGAAATCCCAATTCCTCCACACCACACACTCCAGAGACCTCAACCTCATTACAACAATCAACAGAACAAGCTGGAGGGACAGGCTCATAACTCAGAGACTACCCATTCTATGGAACAGACTTCCCATACATGTCAAACAGAGCACCTCACTGGCTCTCTTCAAGAGGAATCTTGATGAGTGGATGACAGAGGCACTGGGAACTAAGTTCAGGTGGCACGGTGCCAGGATAATCCTATGGGCTAGGCTTGTAAATGTTCCAGGGCCATTAGCCTAGTACACATCTATTAACCTATAAATCAAGTCTCCCAAAAGCATATGGGAAAATGTGTTATGCCATGGTCTGATGAGACCAAAGTTGAAATTTTTGGCCACAATTCCAAAAGGTACGTTTCTCATAAAAACAACACTTCGCATCACCAAAAGAACACCACCCCCATGGTGAAGTATGGTGGTGGCAGTATCATGCTTTGGGGTTGCTTTTCTTCAGCTGGAACTGGGGCTTTAGTCATTGTGGAGGGAATTATGAACAGTTCCAAATACCAGTTACTTTTGGCCCAAAACCTCCAGGCATCTGCTGGATACATGAAGATGAAGAGGAATTTTACCCTTCAACACGACAATGACCCCAAGCATACATCAAAATCAACAAAAGAATGGCTTCACCAGAAGACAATTAAAGTTTTGGAATGGCCCAGCCAGACCCCAGACTTAAATCCAATAGAAAAATCTGTGGGGTTACCTGAAGATGGCTGTGCACAAGAGATGCTCTCACAATCTGACAGATTTGGAGTGCTTTTGCAAGGAAGAGTGGTCAAATATTTCCAAGTCAAGATGGGCCATGAAGATAGACTCCTACCCAAGAAGACTGAATGCTGTAACTAAATCAAAAGGTGCTCCAACATAATATTAGTTTAAGGGTGAAAACACTTATGCAACCAGCTTATTGTATGTTTTTTATTTTTTATATTTTCACCTAACAGACGTTTGTTTTTCAATTGAATTGTACAGGTTATAGGTCACATTAAAAGTGGGAAAAGTTTTGAAATTATTTATTGTGGTCTCATTTTTTTATATCACAAAAAACTGGCATTTTAACAAGGGTGTCTACACTTTTTATATCCACTGTATAAAGAAGTGGAGTGTCAATTCCCTTCTTTTTATCACCTTTCTTAAATTATCAATTAGATGTAGCCAAACATACATTTATATACAAGAAATCATGTTAACTTATTCCTAGCTGCATACATTATAAATCACAAATGTTATTTTCAGGCCAACATTGCATAAATTACTGAATTTCTGCCTTCCCTTAAACCTCATTCCTCCTCCTTCTCCTCCTCCAGAACATTATTCTGCATGTGCTGTTCCCACAATTTCCATCGATTTCTATGTAATGTGCTCCTTCCCTTTTCTAAGGATCCCACATCCAGTTCATTTATCTTTGTTACAACAGTCAATGCTTCAAAGATATTTGGTTTAGACTTTGATTTCTATTTTCTAGTAATTGCTTTTGTGGAAGCCATCAGAATTAATCTTAAAGGCCTTACTATATATAGACAAATCAGGTCCCATGTCCCAGCTCTAAAGAATAATTAGTTTAGTTACACCCATTTGCCAACCAGACATCCCTTGACAAAGCACCTCACAGGGAACCTTCAAAGTCTTCCAACTGATCACACTTCCAAAACATAAGCTCACACCCACCTCACACCTGACATCCACCACAGGAAAAAATCCCTGGAGCCCACATGAGGTACAAAACACCCATGCAAACACTTCCAAGAAGAATTCTGAACTCCCCTAGATTCTGCTGCATACCTGGGATCCACACATATGTTCCACCCATTGCTCCGCTATAAATCACTCATCCAGTCTCCCTTCCCAATCCTCTGCAGATTCCACTGATTGATTCCTATAGTCACCATGCAATATTTCACATGCCCCGCTATTGGATAGACCAACTCATCCACTTAACCCCTGCATTTCTCCCTTCCCAGACAATCCATCAACTCAATAATTATTGTGCACAACTTCTCCCTGGTCGTCAAAAATATGCCTGACCAGTATACAAAACCAGAGGGACCAAAAATCTTTTCACTGCCATCCATATCCACAAACCAGTTTCTCAGCCCTGCTTAGTCACATCTCACACATCCTCAGCAGCCACAACAGAAATATTTTTAGTCCATACTTCTAAATACTTCATTTGATTATGTCCTCATAAATATAAGTATTACTGAACCAATTTCTGGTTGTATACATAAGTTACAGCTATAGCATTGGTTTTATCTTTGTTAATTTTAAGTCTAAAAAGACTTGAAACTGTCTCAAAATGTTCCACAACACTGAGATGACCTTCTGTGGTTTTATCAGATACAAAATAATAACCACCTACAAATAAAGCCACCTTTCTTGATTACCATACCTATTGTATCCTTGAATTTCTGAGTCCCTTGTTATCGTGCCAATGGCTCGAAGCATAAAGCAAATAACAGAGAGGAAAGAGGACACCCTTGCCTGGTTCCTCTGTTCAGACACAACTTATCAGACAGGACCTCTCCCTCTCTAATCCTTGCCTCTGATCACTCAGATATCCTTGTAATTAACCTTATTATTGTATCAGGGAATGCTAATGCTTCCGTTGCCCTGCTCATAAAATCCCAGCTTACTCTGTTGAATTCTTTTTCAGCATCAAGATTCAATAACAACAGCAGAATTACTTTGCACCCTGCTTCTCTCTGAATCATCATTGTTCTATTAATGTTGTCAGATGTTTGCCCCCCCCCCCTCACAAAAACACATTGATCCATATCTATCATTTTGGCAACACTGTTGCTATTCTTTTAGCTATTATTAACACAAACACTTTATAATCATGATTTAAAATGGCAGTGATTCTATATGAAGCTGTGTCTGATGGGTCTTTACCATCATTAGGTATTACAACAACCACAGCTTTCTTCCAGGATGTTGTTGCTTCCTCCTTTTAAAATACTGTTAGACAAAAGTGTTCAGGTCTTTATACCTGCTAGTTTCCAAACATCCATAGGAATATCATCTTCTCCTGAAGGCTTTCCTACAGATTGATTATATGTCAACAGTTGTATCTCATCTCCTCCTGTCTTAACTGTTAATTGTTGAGCCTCATCTATTTCTAACCATAGTATATTTATGTCTTCCATAAATATTTCATTTGTGCTTGTTCTTGATTCTCTGCTTTATACAAATTTTCATAAACTTTTCAAAATATGTCTAATACCTCTACAGGACCTCTGGTTATTTTTTGTTATAGGCTCCCTAAGTTTGCCAACAACCCTTTCTACTTTTTCTTGCCTAAGCCATTGTGCTAAAAGTTTTTGTGCTCTGGAGTTACTATCTAAAAACAGTTGATTAACAGCAATCTTTCTATACTCATGTATATTATCCACATACCCCCTTATTTTAGCTTTACCACTCTGCAATTGTGTCTCCTCTTGTTCTGTGAGATTCTCCTTATTCTGCAATGCTTTAATCTGTGCCAGCCCCTTTAAATAATTTCTGCTCATTCTTAATTATGTCTCTTTTTCTTTTATTTCTACCCTATTTTAAACTCCACTTTCATTTTATCTCACTCACTAGCTATATATTTGAAAGAAATGTATATCTCCCTTAATAACTCTGCAACAATTTTCACTATGTATTTTTTTTTAATTCCTTTTTTAACAGGTAGGTGGGAAAGTGCCATTGTCTCATTTTTATTTCATTACCCTGCATTTGTATCTTAGTTTTATTGTCACACAGTTGGACATAATTATTGGATGCTAGACAAAGCTTTGAATTAAATGCACGTGCTCCTGTGAAATATATTTTCTGTCTAGCCAAGCCCAGTTATTGTACCTTAGGGAATAATATGTAAATTATCTCTGAGTACCTTTTACTGATTCATGTTTTCCATTCCAAATATTTTCAAACATTTCTTCAGAAATCATTGCAAATCAAGTTCCAGTCTCCACCTATAAGCAGTATTCCCTGTTGAAATGCTCTTAAGTGTCATAATAGCAGTTTTAAGTGGAATATAAATAGATGCACAAAAGACTCCATCCTTCACATTGCATTTATCATTTTCATATTTTTCAAGCCAACTTAATAATGCAAAAACTTGTTTTTAGATTAGTCCAAGCAATAGCATAGGTATGACAGAGCAAAAAGAGCAGCTGCCCTGAGTGCAACGTGTTCAGGGTACAGTCAACCAATCTCTATCTGTCTTTAATGCAATACCAGCTTTTAAAGGCTGGTATTGCATTTCTGGTCAAATGTGACTGACTGTAAGAAAACACAAAAAAGGCTGACACCATTGGTTCCTTAAAAAACTTTGTTAGCACTTTCGTCAAGATACAGGGCAGGATTCATGAAGGCTTGCACGGAGTGTAAGAGATTTGTAACACTCCATGCAAGACTCGCGATCCAGGAACAGCCCTAAACTCCATGTAAGAGACGTTTTAGCTGGGCGTGGACATGCTAAATACCTCACTTGCAGCTGAAAGGTATGCAAATGAGGTATATTAGCGATCCACAAAGCAGAAACCAGCCCGTGTAAGAGATGTTTTAGCTGCAGAAATGTACTCAGTTGACAACTGAGTACGTTCCTGCAAAATTCACAACGGAGCCATGTCAGCTCCAAATAAAGGGTGCATATGTGTCAGGCAGCATGCCAATGGCCAAATATGTGGCCATTGGCAAGGTAACCCGATGCAAAAATAATAAAAATATAATTTTTTTTTTCGGCGATCGCCGATGTTTAAACCCAGCGCAGCCCCGTGCAAATGGGCTGCGCTGTATAAAACATAAAAATGAAGGTTATAAACCCACAAATGTGGGTTTTATGCAATACATGGAATGACAAATGCAGGGACCAGCAGACCAAAAACAACATGGCCACCGTGTAGTGGTTGCTAAGGGGGGAAGCTGAGTGTAAGACATGTAACTAAGCATTAGTAGGCAATCTCATGTAAATGAGGGTTAGGATACTGAATCTCACAGTCACATAGCAAATGGGCACAGTCTGAGTAGTGTAAGAGATACATAAGGGGGAGGAATAGAGTAGGAGATAGGTGACATCACAGGGGGGAATGGTAGAAAGAAATGCAGTTCATTGGAGGTCAGTGTAACATGACAGATGACAGACACAGATCAGGGAAAGAGGAGTGCCACAAGATAAGCATGGGAAAGTCAAGAAATGGAAGGTGTACACTGTTACTTACACCAAAGTTTCTTGCTGGGTGTGCATGCGCACGTGTGCATGCCATGAAGCGCGAGTAGGGCAGTGTGCATGTGTGTAAGGCAGACTGAGCATGTGGGAGCGTGTTGGTAGATGTTTAACACTGTTTGCGCTGGTGTGCGCGCATATAGGGCAGACTGAGCATGTGGGAGCCTGTTGGCAGACGTGTAATACTGTTTGCGCTGGTGTGCGCACATTTTAACCTGAATAAGCAGATTCTGAACAGTGTAAGCATGTGTGCACGCGTGTAGGCCACCGTGAGCGTGTTTCTGCTGGTATGCACGTTGCTCCCCCTGAGGAAACAGAAAGGAAAAAGGAAGCAACAGAATTGGTAGGAAGCTAGCAGGGAATACTGCTGGAGCTAGCAGGTGAAAACAATTAGAAGCAGGCAATTACACAGGCAGAATAGTAGCCCAGCCCAGCACTTAAAACTCTGCAAACAGCAGTGCAGGATGTTTCTTTCAAGAGACACTGCAAGACAGGAGTAAGCTAATAGAAGTGAAAACTGAAAAAGCTTCACTCAGAGCAGAAATGTTAGGGGCTGCCATAGCTGTCATAATGAGACATAGGCGACTTGCTGAGGGTGGTGACAATGCAGATGGTGCCAGAAAACCCACAGTGAGGAGACGGAGAAGAGTGTACAGGCCCAGGGTCACCTACCACGGGTTACATGAGCTGGAGATAGTAGAGCGCTATAGAGTGGACAGAGAGCTCTTGCAGCAAATAGTTGAGCTGTGCAGGCCATGCCTCACACACAGAACCAACAGAGGGGAACCCATCCCAGTGGAAACCAAGATATGTGTTGGCCTAAGAATACTAGCAACAGGTACCTTCCAGAGACCAACTGGTGATATGATGGGGATATCACAGGCATCGGCCTCCAGGGTACTGCACCAGTTCCTGGATGCCATGTCAGCACATGTCAGTGATCATGTATATTTCTCCAATGCCCATGAGGTATTGGCCAGCAATATGCGTCTCTTCCAGCAAATAGCGGAATACCCTGAGGTAGTGGGTGCAATAGACTGCACGCACATACGCATCAAAGCACCAGGCGGTGAGCGGGGTAGGGCCTACATTAACTGCAAGGGCTTCCCCTCCATCAACTGCCAGGTCATGTGTGATGCTCAGGGCATAATAATGAATGTGTGTGCTGGCTGCCCTGGGAGTTACCATGATTCCCACATCTGGCATTTGACGCAGCTGTACCAGACATTTGCCAATGGGGACATCCCGCACGGACACCTAGTGGGGGATGCAGGTTATGCACTGGAGCTGTGGCTGATGACTCCCATCAGAAACGCACATACGCCTGAACAGGAACACCATAATGAGGCACATGCACAAACACGTAATGTAATAGAGCATGTGTTTGGGCTTCTGAAGTCATGGTTCCAGTGTCTGGACAGATCTGGTGGAGCCTTGCAGTACACACCAACTACATGTACCCAAATTGCCATGGTATGTGCTATGCTACATAATATGATCTTGCGAAAACAGCTGCAGCAGGACCAGCATAGGGCTGGGCCAAACAGCCCCCCACCATTGCCAAGGCCATCACAGGCAGAGCATGACTCGGAGGAGGAAAAACCTGAGCCTGCTCCAGTAGGCAGAAGGAGGCGTGCCCAGTATGCCCTGGCCTTGGCAAAGAGGCAATGCATAGCACATACACTGGCTCAGTAGGAACCCTGGGAATGATACCCCCTCTGACTCACTCAAATAATAACAGGGATGCCTAAAATGACATGACCTGCTCACAAACATGTACAGGGAGTGTAATATGTGCATCTGACAGAGGCAGCCCTGCAGCACCACCTGAGGCATGAATGCCATGTGTGAAGTAATGTAACACCATGTACTATATGCACACCTTGAGGACCATGACTAACATCCACCCTTACCAAGCATGAAGCCACAAAATGATGATGGCATGATCAAGTGCAATAACTGGCTGAAGTAATGCAGTTAGTCAAAGGGGAGCCAATGTGTTTCAGGCTGGGAAGACATGCGGAGCATGACATGATGCACCACCTGCTATGGGTGGCGTGCACCTATCAGTCCATGCCCCATGGATACTGGCAAAGGCTGTCAGTACCCACAGCATGCCCTGAATAGGTAAGTCTCAAAACACAAACCCACCTTCATAGGTACCACAAGGGATAGGAACCTAGATGTAATGCTACCCAATGCCAAAAGTCTAAACAGCAAGATGTGTGCAGTGTGAACACACACACTACGGAGAATGTAGATATCAGTCCTGTAATAGAAAACTGGGTCAAGGCTCACATCAGCACCCTAACACTACCAGGTCACACCTCATACAGTGCTGTACAGCCGCAAAACATGGAACAAGCTACAAAAGGAGGGTGACTAGCAATAAATGTCAAGGATAACCACACCCCCATGTTGGTACCACAAAAAGAAGCAGCATGGATTAGCCATGGTCAAATACCAATGGCTAAAACCACCTCCCAGTATATAACCTGCTGCAGACTACTGTCCTAATACCAGGAACTGCACCTGGCCTATGTTGGAATACATGAATATATCAAGCCCCCCAAACCACATTATATTGCTTGACTGAAAATACCCAGACATACACCGGGAGCATTATACTAGCACCAACACAGTCAGAGAAAAGTTCCCAGACTCCATAAACCAAAATGCCCAGGAACAACGTACCACCCCCACAAGAGGGGTAAGCATAATGGATGTGATAATCAGCAACATGTGTACTGGATGGCAAGATGAGAAGTGTATCCTTCACTGGTAAGACCAGACCATAGAGTAATCACACTGGATATACACATCCCGACCCCAGTCCCTGGCCAGAATACCACAGTGAAAAACATGTGTAAAGCATGGGTTGCACCCCTCCAAACCGATGTGGAATCCACGAAAGGCCCTGTGCAAGTGCAGAATATGGGACACACCGCAGAACATGTTATACAGGCATTCCATGAACACAGCCAGAAATGCTTGGAGTATGCAATCACAAATAACAACAAGACACAATGCCATATACACAGGGATCTGGCATGCTGGACACCAGCCATTACCAAACCATGCAAGAGAATGAGGAAGCTACCACATGATAGAACAAACATAAAAAGGGAAGTAATCACTGATCAGTAGTATGGCAATAACATATGTCCACACATACAATCCACTAAGGCCAGCCACAACAAGTAGAATCTGTGAATCCAGAGGCAATGTGACACCTGTCCCAAGTACACAGACAACCACAACTCCCCCCAATAAATACAAATATATGTGATAGATGCAACCATGTATCTAAACCAGAGGCTGAGCTCCCCCAACTCAGTACTGTCAAAAGTAGTCAGGAGGAGAAGGTAACCACATACACCATAAACCCAGTCCCACATAGACCTACCACAACTGTAAACCAAACACATAAACACAGAAAAAAATTCCCGGAGGCCCTAATTACAAACACACCACACCAACAGAAGCCTCCAAAGCAGATCACAAGCAACCATAACCTCCAAACATAGCACATGCAACACATACTACACAAAGCTGGTGTGCCAAACAGTCACAGGCCAGAAGGAGAAACAACATGCCTGATACAGTTGTAATAGGTGTCTGTATAGGCAGACACACTGCTGTCCCACTCACCAGACTGAACAAGGGAAAGGGTACAGTAAGCTGCCTGTAGGCTGCCACAATATGCCACATAACACAAGTACGCAGGTCACCCCAAAGCAAGCAGAAATATGATGCACTCAATGTCCATGCTGGTGTGAATGACCTGAGATGTACCTCCCTGGACTACATGAAAAGAGACATGGATGAGCTCTCAGAGTATGTACCCCAGGCCGGTATGACACTGGCCATGTGCAGCATCCAACCCTCACCAAGAATGATGCCACAGTACAAACACAGAATGATCATCTTTAACAGGTGGCACAGTTACAGCTGTTAGTCCAAGAGGGTCTAATGTCTGTCTGCTTGAGATGTCAAGCATGACAAGCCATGCTGCTGTTCCAGGGATGGCTTGCACCTGTTAGCCCTGTGCTTCTGGATACTGGATAAGGCCTTGAGCCGTATGTAGGCAAGGCCAAAAAGACTACCCACCACCCTAGAAAACATAAGTGGTAAGAAACATAAGGGTAATGCTGACCAATGCCAGATGTGTAAACTGCAATATGCATGCCCCTGAGGCACTTCCCAGTATGGAGAACATCGATGTCTGTGCAGTGACAGAAGCCTGCTGCAAGCCTAGTGATAGCACACCAGCACTACCAGGTTATACCACATATCATGCGTTATGGCCCCAACACCTGGACCAAAACATCAAAGGAGGGGGAGTATCCATATGCAGCACAGACACCCATACGGCCAGGTAACTGACAATGCACAAAGCAGCAGAGACCACCCATGTGCACCTAAGTGTAGTCAAAACTGCTGTACAGTCTGTTGCATGCGACAGACAACACTCTCACACACAAGAACTCCACCCAGACATCCTGAAGACACTGGACAGTATGAATGTCCCACCAAATACCAGACAAGGTACTCACAAATTACCACATAGGTGGTAAACCATTATGTATGCAAGGAGTAATCAGGGACCTAGGGACACAAGTCGACAGTAATCTGTCATGTGACACTCACAATGCCAATGTGGCTAGGAAGATTGTCGATATTGGACACCGTATCATGAAAGGATTCACATCTCCATCAACAGAGGTCACTGTGCCCCTGTACTGTTCCCTTATCAGACCCATAATCTAGTACAATGACTCATATGGGATGTACCGTACGTGACACCTTCAGAGGTTCAGAAGACCTCAAAGTTACCCCACCAAGAGGATAAAGGGTGTGAAATATATGTCATATGCTGCCTGGCTGTAGACACCCCAGCTGAATGCAGTCAGAGACTGCCTACACAGGGGCATTGTATGTCTGTTGTACAAGGCCATGTCCAACACAGGAGTAATGGACATGCTCCACCACAGGAAATCAAAGCCATTGGAGCTGTGAGAGTGACAGATGTCAGCCTCAACACATAATGAAATAGGATGTGCTGGAGGGACAGATACATAACCCAGAGGCTCCCCACACCCACAAACAGGATCCCAATCCATGTTAGGCAGAGCCCCTAACTGACACCCCTCAACAGGAATATTGCCAAGTGGATGGATGATCGCACATGTATACTGGGGGTCTTCACTGTGTCATGACCAGACAGAGGCACAGTAAAGAAAACCATAAATGGCCATAATAGTCACATAGCAATGGGCGGCGAAAGACACACACACTCTGGCTTGGCTTACTAATGCCCTAGGGTGGATAGCCTAGTATGAACCCATGAACCTATGAAGATACAAATTGTACAGGACACTAAGGATAATCACAAGGCTTACTTAACTGATGGTAGGAACTATGTTGGGAATCCACAGATATGCTCCGAATCACACAGATATTACAAACAACATACCAAACACACACACATATTGCTAACATACAACCTGACAGGTGCAGTGCAACCCCCCCCCCAGAATGCAAAGTATCTATCCCAGCAGACTGCTGGTCCCCTGACATTGCAGATGCTGAGGTAACAGCCATCATCTGCAAAGCAAAACACACAGCAGCAAAGGTATGTGAAGGTGTCCTGGGATGAGGCGAACATGGACTCCAAGAATAATGGAATGCCAAATCACACTACTGACCAATGTCAGCCTTACCACAGGATATGTACCCAAAGAGCAGTGTACAAAAACAGTGGTCCTTCACAACAAAGGTGTCGCCTGAATGGATACTGCAAGCTACCACCCCAGGATCCTGACAAGCGTGGTCTGCACAGCTATGGAAAGGATCAGTATGTACCGCAGACATAAAGCTATTGTGGACCTACTGATACTGGACCCTACACAGTGTGGCTGTCGTAACAGCAGATCCTGCCCCTAACCATGTTTGACCCATTTGAAGCAGTCATTAAGGTCATTGATGAGGGCAATGTGGTCCACACAGCGTAGCTGGACCGTGCATATGCTTCTAGACAATACCCTACGAGTTCAGTATGGATATGCTCACCAGCTTAAATATATACCCCTATGTCAGTAGAGGGGTTGCAAACCAGACCAAGGACAGAACTGACATGGTCAGACATGCTGCATCCATGTCAGACTACAAAGCGGATTTGAGTGGCATCCCACAAGGCTTGGTCCTGGGCCCCCCCCGGTCTGTATATATGTCCCATAGGCATAGGCCAACATGGAAGGACTGTGACTGAACATGTATGCAGAGGAGTACAAACAGCCCACCATATCCGACCCCCAGCTGACACAAGCAACCCACAAAAGGGCCACCTACAAACAGACAACTGGAGCCATAGCCATGTCAGCAAGCTAATTGCAGAACTGTGTATAGACAACCACCGTGGATATACAGTAAGTGCCCGCAAATTGCCACACAGGTGTTAACCCATTATGTACCTAACATGTAATGAGAGACCTGGGGACAAAAGGTGATAGATATCCTGCACTGGACAAACATGTGGCTGTTGTGTTCGCAGAAACATACCATATACCCACCCAATCATGAAGGTTGTCAGATGTAGATAAGGGGAGGTCACTGTTGCTCTGCAGTCATCCTTCATCAGCATCACAATTGACTACAATAGCCCCTGTGGGATATACCTCAGCAGACACCTCCATCAACTGTAAAGTCCACAACAGTACTCCACCAGGAGTAGCAAAGAGCATGAACAGATGCCATGTGTTGCCTGAGTAAACAAACTGCAGCCCCACACACTGCCATACTGCCCAGCTACAGGCAAGCTGTGCCTGATGTATGAAGCCATGTCCAACCTGGAATCAATGAACATGCTGCACCTTGTACAATCTGAATGGCAGTGAGCTACGCACATGAGAGACATGAACCCCAGCACTGACATACATAGGACAAGCTGTACAGAATGATCCATAACACAGAAGGCACCCCCACTCTTGAGTAAACTCCCGGTACAGGTTAGCCAGAGAGTCACCTATCGACACCCCTCAAGAGGAATCCCGATGAGTGGATGGGAGATGGTAGGTTAACCCTGGGTATCACTGTTATGTCAGAGGTAGATGGAGGCACAGTATACTAACCATGACATATGTCATGGCAAACTCCAGTTACAATGTGTGTCGAAGGACAAACACACCCGACTAGCATCAGAAATGGCCTAGCGAACATCGCTAGTGTTTGCCAATGTCCACCTATGTTGTGGAATACACTACCAATGTTGGACGAGCCTGGTGTAGGTAGTCCATATCTGAACATAATGCAACATGGTCATATGTGCACAACTGGCCCCTACACAGTCTGTTGTGCTCACTATGAAGATGTCAGGCAGTGATAGGACTAAAGCCCAGGATACTGCCCACCACAGTGAAAGTACTGAACCAGTACACTATACGGTACTTCAGTGTTAGGTCATTATGAAAGTATGTTGACAACTGTCTGCAAAGTATCCCATGCAATCCCTGCAGACACAGTATAATCCCTGTTGTGGCAGACATGAAGCAGTTGGCCAGTTAGTACACAACATGACACCCAACACACAACCGTAAATGTGAGATATTGTTGAAGTTCACACACACCCAAATATGTGGTGGACTTCAGAGTGCAACATATGGAAAGCCCACACTGGGCATGCTCGCACACTTTGATAAATGAGGCATATGTCAGACAACATGCCATGGAAAGGCTGAACTGGGCATGCTCACACACTTAGGCCATATCCCTGTTTAGCAGTTGGCCACACATATCTGGTATTTGTATGTGTCATTCCAGGAACCAACCACAACACAGCAATCTGCCCAGTGCACACAGTAAATGACTACAGAGACATAAGTGATATAGTGGACCGCCATCATATGCAAACATCTTCCACAGAAACACAAGTTGGTCATAGGAACAGGGAATGCTATGGCAATAAAGACCTGCAAACAGTAGAACAGCACAACAAATATTGTGCATCTGAGAATTGAACATATGGGTGTAGAGGTCAATACTAGGCTTGTTGCCCTAGGGAATGACAGCTCAGCCAGAGTGTGCTTGGCATCTGCATCCCCAGTACAGTAGGCTACTGTGCCACTGTAAAGTAGGTCACATAAGGCAACGTGTGAGGCTAGTGAGCTGTGCCTCTGTCAAGCAGGGGCACAGTGGAGATCCCAGGGTTTGAATGTGCTAAGCCACAGCCATGTTGTTGGTGTGTGCTGGAAGAGGGTTGCTGATGATCTCTAACAGTAAGTGGCCATCAATAATAGACTGAGGGGAGCCCTATCTGCATTGTCTGGACAATTCCACTGTCAACACAGTGTTGTGATGATTATGTGTGAATGCAGTGCCGTGCCGGAACTGTTCACAGATGTCCTCCCTCTGTGGCTACAGCTCTGCAATGTATTAGCTCACTCTGTCTGTTGGATGGCTCATATATGGCTGGTGTACACCTGACAGGTGTCTTGTTGTGGAGCAGTCATGGGTATATGTGGGATAGCATGATCAATGCAAACCGTACACCTGCTCATAGAATGCAATTGTCAAGGATTATGCTGAGTGGCCAGTATAGTCCCCCAGCATGGGTCCTTTGAAGTCGTCCACCCAAGTCTTCACAAGTGTAGAGTCTGCTTGTGCTAAATACAGTTTGTGTCCAGTGACAACCTTGCTTGGGGGTGGGGATGGGATATGGATGTCCAGGGAAAGTTGGTATGGTCAGATAACAACAATGGTGGTCTACCTCTGGTGTGGAACAGTGAGTACCCATGTTGCAGATGGACAGGTGCAATATGTATTCCCCCATGTGGCTGTGGTGTGTGGTTCTGCCATAGCACATGGACCCACAAATTGTAGTGGCTGTAGGGTAAAGTGGTAGAGGCCTGAGTAGTTCTCACACACAATATGCCTGTACCTGATGTTAACAACTGGAATGGTGTATGTGAACACATGCATATCCCGGCACTATTCCTAGGGAAGCTAAGTGTGTGTCCTGGATGTGGGGGTGGTGTTCTGGACTGGTTTTGTTGTGTGTTACAGGTCCTGTGTACATGAAGCATGGTATAGAACATAACCTGCCAGTGCGATGTGCATATCTGACCCTGACGTAGGTGGCTGCAAATGCATATATATGCTATCCCCCATCTGACAGGTAGTACTAGATGTACATACCTCTGTAGAAATAAAGATATCAGCACCCTATAAATACTGCAGGTGCAGACCAGATGCCCAGTAATTCGGTTAGTGCCAGCGCCTGTCACGCGTCTCCCTCGAGTGTCAAAATATAGGTAGGTAGGAGTTCGAACCATGCAATTTCTCAGTGTGTGTGTGTGTGTGTGTGTGTGTGTGTGTGTGGGTGAGCGGGGTTGATGTGTGTGCAAGTCTGTGTGAGGAAGATGTCGCTTTTGGCAATTGTGGAAGCACTCTACAGGATGCACATTCTCCTATCTCAGCACAGATGATGTCAGCACCCTATAAGAACAGCAGGAGAAGGGAAACCTCCCAGTAATTCGAATAGCACACTCTGCTAATGTGTCTCTTTCAAGTGTCATAATATAGTTAGGTAGGAGTTTGAAACCTGCAAATGGCAAGTGTGTGTGTTTGGATGTGGGGAGTTTGTGTGTGTGCAATTCTGTATGAAAAACATGTGCTTTTTTGCAATCAGGAGATCACACTACATGATGCACATTACCCTTTCCAAACAGTGATGATGTCAGCACCCTATACATATAGCTGGAGAAGAGACACCTACCAGTAATCCGAATAGCGCAGTCTGCTACAGCGTCACTCTCAAGTGTCATAACATAGTTAGGTAGGGGTTTGAAACCTGCAAATGGCAAGTGTGTGTGTGTTTGGATGTGCGGAGTTTGTGTGTGTGCAATTCTGTATGAAAAACATGTTAGTTTTGGCAATCAGGAGATCACACTACCTGATGCACATTACCCTTTCAAAACCCTGATGATGTCAGCACCCTATAAGTACAGCCAGAGAAGAGGAACCATCTAATAATCCGAATAGTGCGCTTCGCTAATGTGTCTCTCTCACATGTCGTGACTTACTTAGGTAGAGGTATGAATCCTGCAAATGGCAAGTGTGTGTGTGTGTGTGTGTGTGTGTGGGGGGGGGTAGTAGGGTGTGTGTAAATGCAAGTGTGAGAGAGCAGATCCTTTTGGCAAATACTACAATACACCAGATGCTGCATATTCCCCCAGTAAACACAGGGGATGTCACCACACTATCAGCACAGCCAAACAGGGCTAGTTGGCCAGTAATGCTAATAGTGCGCTGTGCTATTGGGTCTATTACCATTGTCAGAGTACAGATAGGTATGTTTTGGTAACCCACAACTGCCACGTGTGGTTGTGTTACACATTATGACCTTGTGTGGGTCTTTGTGCATAACAATGCATGCCATTGCCTAAACCAGCAATGGCAATGCACACATGATGTATGCGTGTGACACATACACATAAATACCTGTGACCTGCAGTAGTTACCATGTCTGACACATGCCTCGAGTGGATAAATGGTATTTGCAATGCATAACAATATGACTGTGTCTTACTGTGCAGGGGCCGCACGCGGTATGTGTCTATACAGTGTGGGTGTATATGGTAAAATACCTACAGCAGGGGATACACATCTGGTCTGGGCCATATAGTCTACATGTAGTTGATGTACAGGTGCTGCATGCTCCCACCTGTTGTGGGAGTGGTAACATGTCATTCCACTGCAATTCAGTGACCACATGCTGGCAACCCTTCAACTAGTGTGTTGTAGCCACAGTAATGCCCATGCACAATGTTTGGCTGGATGCAGTCCAGCCATATAAAGACAGTTCTTGAGACTGTCATATTGCCAGTGTTGTTATGGAGGATAGGTGGGTTTCCTGTGTATGGGAGGGTTGTGTGTGCCAGGCTATGAACCAGACGGCAGTCCGACACACTGTTAGCTGCACATGAATAGGCCCTGATGCTTTGTGCTGTGCCAACAACCTGGAGGCGTGTGTATCTGTGGTGCCTTGGGATACCACCCCCCTGTCCATGTGTGTTACATGTGTAGGGGACGACAGGCATGGTATGAGGTATAACCTGGCATTGATGGGTTGCACCTGTGAGCCATGAATCAGGACTCTGGTACTGCACAGACATTGCAGTTCACCGTGCTGAGGACAGTGTCCAGTGCATGCATCTTGCGGTGTACACTGCTGCTGTTGTGTAGCATCACTGTTAGTGTCCCATCCTGTGTGATACCCGTGGAGGTGGCTATGTAATCCGTGTCCTGCAGCATAAGGCAGTATGTGTGTATCAAGGGGTTTCGCCAATATACATTGGGCCATGGGTGTCATGTGCAAGCTGCCCCTCGCACATCATTGTGGCTTCCCTAGCATGTAAGCACACGTTGACAGCCAGTAGATACCCTATGAATGGCATTGGAGACTGAGCAGAATGTAGACATACAACACCCTTCCTACATATAGTGGTAGCATACCTGGTGAGGGTATGATGGCAACCAAGATCAGGCTCATACTGGCCCGTGCCACATGCTGAGAGATCCCTTCTATGTTCCCTATCATGTAGTCCAGGGAGGTATGTCTCAGGTCATCCATAGTGGCATGGTCAATGACTGAGTCATATGTGTCCATGCCTCTGACTGACCTGTATACATGTTTTTTGTGGTGGACCATAGTGCCCCAGAGGCATATCACTGTGACCTTCACCGTGTACAGCCTGTTGAGCGGGACCCCACTGCAATGGCCAAAAGAGGTACCTGACACATCTGTAGCAGGTGTGTTGTGTAGCCATACAGGCTGTGAGTGTGTGGCACATGGATGTGTGTGCCATGTGTGGCATGTGCTCTGTTCTGACGTAACATATGCCTGTGTGCCAGCTGCGGAGGTGTGTGATGCTCAGGCAGGATGCTATTCTGAGTCCCCACGTATGCCCCAGTGTGTTCAGCATGCTGTCAGTGCATGTCTATGTCTGACTGGTATTGTAGTCACTGTAGTATGACATGCCACCTGACAGGGTATGGCATTACTGGGTTCAGAGTGCTCAGTCCCCAGATTGGCTATGTGGTGGCATCCCACATATGTGTTGTACGTTCCTGGCCAAGGGTGATGGTTGACTGCATACATGTGGCAGCTGTGACATTGCAACATGACTCACAAACCACAACTGGACCATAGAGGTGATTCACAGGTTACCTTTGCACATGCTACCCTAGTAGTGTGATTGCCATGCTGAGTACCAACACATAGGGCCAATGGGGAACAACATACTGAAGGTGTGTATGTGTGGGTGTACTGCTACTGTTTCATAGCACTGGCATATATGACTGCACACGTGGGTAAATGCCAGGTAAGACATGTGCAATGTGTCACAGGCAACGTACATGCGAACAGGACAGACAGTGACGTTCTGTCATGTGTGAACCTGACATACGTATCGTACGTTATGCAGATGTCATTAGGAGTCCACAGAAGCACTGTAACTCTGCATTGCAGGTGGAAGCAGTGTTCCAGGGAACCCCAAGCGAACATGCATGGAAACAAAGCTACAGTAAGCATGGCTGGAAGTAGTCCATTGTACAACAAAGAAGGGGTAGCACTAACAGTACGTAACAGTGCAAATATGTAGGCACTATCAACATGTACCCAGGAATGCACAGCACAGATGCCCATGGTAGAACTGATATTATGTCATAGTTAATTGTGATTTGGATTACATTGGTACTGCACACATATCAACATGCGCAAACATTCACATTGCATAGTCGTTGTGGGCAACTTGCCACCATTACTGTACATATCCATCATTGCATATCACTACTTGCATTAGCTTCCCCCCTGTGCTACCCATGTATGTGACTATCTGTTGACATCCTTACCACCGGTATGCAATAATGTGCAGCTGTTACACTTTGGTACGTATTATGGGTGCAGATAACAATTCAGGACAGTCATACGGTTACTGCATCAGGCATGCTGGGATATACACACAGTCATATCAGCACACTGTACTGTTACCAACATGATACTACTAATACACTTCTATGTAGTCACCCTGTGCATCAGCAACATGTTTACCTGTTCCCGCAATGATGTTGGAGATTGCAGGAGGTGGCAAAGTTTCATCATATGCACAGGGTGTGAATTAGGTATGCCTGAGTCTGCCACTGATACCACCCATTGACACGTGTGTGTATGTGTGTTGGTGAGGGACAGCAGTACAGGGTGGGGCACTGTTGGTGCAGTGTGTGCGTGTATGTGGTAGCCCTAGGTGTTAACATTTCGCATGTGTGTATGCACGCACACAGTTCCACCTCATGGCTGCCATATACAAGGGTTTGTGGACAGCCAGAGACTGCACCTTGGCAGGTCATACAGATCAGTGTCTGCGGGCACGGACACGGTACCTGTGCCTGGCAGGGGTGCTACGGACCGTATCCGGTACAAAGCCAGATTGGGTACTGTCATCAGAAGTGGGAGTGTGTTGACTGGACACAGGTCCCTGTTGGGACTGTCCAGAGCCACGTGCACGTGGTCTCCTGGGGCGTTCCGATGACAGCACAGACCCAGCATTGCTGGGGCTGCTGCTGGCACTATGGGGGCGTGCGCGGGCCTGTTGTCATCCGTGCCGACTGCCAGCTGCTGCTTTTGCTGGCATACGGCCACGTCGATGCCACAACCGCCCACCATTGCCCTGGCTCATGGATATTTGGTTGTGGAACTGCTGTAATATGTCCCCACAATGTCTGTCTATGACATCATTGAAATTACGGATAGCATCCGCGATGTCACGCATACTGTCAGTCATGGCTGTGCGACATGCTCTCAGCTCCCTCAGACCTTGTCTGGTGTACCTTTCCATACGCAACTGTGCCTGCATGACAGCCCGAAACATAGCTGAGGTTTACAGGCCTCTTTGGGCACGTCTGCCAGAGGTAGTACGCCCACGGATGCTCCCACGAGAACCCATGGGCAACTGTCTGTGTGGTACCATCGCAGGACCCTGCCCATGGCTGCTGTGTGGGGAAGCATGTGCCACAGATACCACATTACCCTGGTTAATGCCCACTGTAGCCTGTCCATCACCTAGGGACAATGGTGACAAAGGATGTACTGGCAGGATGACTGTGTGCAATGATGGGGTTGACAGCTGTGTACTGTCAATTGGCTGACCAATGGCAGACCCTGACACACCTTCCTGTGCCATTACACAGATATCATCATTACCAGTACCTGTGGCACCAGATTCAGGTTCCCTGATGCAGGACACCAGAGCAGCACCAGAACCTGTGGGAGGAAGACAGGAAACACAGTTTACAGTGTCCACACAATGTTACCAGTGATGCACTTATGCACACATGCACACGTGGACACATGCACACATGCACACGTGGACACATGTACACAGGCACACAGGCACACATGCACACATGCGCACGTGGACACATGTACACATGCCCACATGCACACGTGGACACATGCACATGTAGACACAGGCACACATGCACACATGCACACGTGGACACAGGCACACATGCACACATGCACACGTGGACACAGGCACATCTGCATACATGCACACCCCGCAGTATACACACAGAGCACTACTGAGTTACACTAGTATTACTAGCACTATCAGGACTATTATAGGTATTGTTAAACACACTCACCAGCATGGATGGCCTGCCTTGCTGTAACACCAGAGGGACCTGCAGAAATGAGGAGATTAATGTCAGTGGGCACAACTGTGCCATTGATACTGCATATGATACAGTGCAGTAGTACACCAGTTGCCTTTCACACGTCAGCTGCTGATATTGCCAATATCACACATGCACAATTACATACTATGTTGACAGCTACATACCACGGACACACCTTACACATGCATAAACTAACAGTGTACAGAACAGTCAAGTGTACATATGGCATATTACCTGCACGCTCCATGTCGTGCTGTGTGGATCCAGCCTCCATCATGATGCAGGTGTATTGCTGTTGCTGTTCGGGCTGGAGCCACAACACTTAAGTAGCCCTCCAGTCTGGTGAGGGGATGTGTGCCACCCCACTCCTGTGGCAACCTGTTGCCTGTGGATATCCGACGCACGCTGATGGACATTTCTGATTAAATCACTGCAGTGATGTCGTACCTGCTCATATGTCCTATTATGCATGCCAATGTCATTTACCCTACGGACAAGGTCTTGCCACAGTGCAGCCATCTCCTGCTGATTCTGGCTGGTGCGGGAAAACAGTATGTCATAATCCCGCACCAGGCTCTGGTGTATGTCCTCATCTTCCGCTGCAGAGTAGGCGGGATTATGCTCACGTGCCATATCCCTGGAAGAGAACACAAACAGGATATCAGCAGACTATGTCAGCAATATATGGCACACATGCTATACATGATACTCAAGTGTAGTGATATACTACTACTCCCATATGTTGCATGTGTGTATCTCGTGGTGGATACACAAGTACATGGCCAGATATCAGTGCTCAGCCAACACCTGTGCAACAATACCTGCCACATTCCATACAACATAATAGCATGCCCCATCGGTCTGCATACTGTGACAGGTCCAATGCACAACCTCACTCTGGGGGTTCATACCAAGGTACTGTGTCTGGAACGCCATCCACTAGTGTGATCTGGACACAAGTTACTCGGCCTGGATATACATATCCCACCACCACCACCAGCACAGTAGACTACTTTGATATGTATGTGATTAGACAGTTATTCACTTGTTAGGACTGAGATGGTATCCATGCAGCCAACTGGGCCAGTGGAAGCCAAAACCCACACTGCTGACCCCTTTGCGAATGCTTACCATGGACATCCCACAGATTGCATGGAACTTGCACACACATTTCTAACCCAGTCCCTATGCACAAAGGTTAGGCATCCTGTCCAGTGGACCCCAGCCAGAGGCAGATTGTATAACAATAGCAGGAGGCTACTGCAGGACAGAGCAGATTCACATTAAGGGAAGGCATCTGTGGTCAGCACTGGTAATACGCTACGGTCTCACATAACAATGGCCATGGCCTACTCTGGGAGGGAAATGGCCACAAACACTATAGATAACAACAAGGCCTTCTTCATTTATGTTACACATATGGACCAAATGCCTCAGATATGCTCTGAGTTAATACACACCTACTTAACATTCACCAAACACGCAGATATTGGCAACATTCTTGCGGACAGGTTCGGTGCACGTATTCCCCCTCCTTCTCCCCCACAAGTAGAAATACTTATCACAGCTGAATGTAACCTCCCTATCATCTCACATGTCCAGCTGAGGGCCGCCCTCAGCAAAGCAGAACACACAGCATCACTGTGACCTGATGGTATTCCTGGATGTATGCTACGTGCACTCCAAGAGGACATAAAACCGCATATAAGACTGATATTTAACCTTGGCCATACTACAGGATATGTATCTGAACACTGGCATACAGCAACAGTGGTCCCACACCACTAAGGAGGCACCTCTACTGACCCTGGGAACTACCGCATCAAAAGCATAACCGGCCTAGTCTGCTAAGCTATGGGATTATTCAGTATGGGACGCATATACAGCAATATTGGGTACCTGCAGACACTTGTTCCCAGCCAGTTTGCCTTTGTGATGGGCTGATCCTGCCTTCTGAACCTGGTTGACCTTTCAAAACAGTCACTACAGCCATTGATGAGGGCAATGCACAGACAACTGCTGCCAGGATCATGGCCTAACACTGACTGACATGTAATGTATAGTCATCCCCTTTTGGTGGAACTACGTACACACAACATATCACATGGACATACCTATAGATACAGACCTATGACACATTTGGAGGGTTCAAAGTATGCAGACTATTAACCTGCTACTTTACATTACCTGTGTTTGTTGCAGCTGTTTGCGTTACCACTACTTCTGCTTCTTGCTGCTGCTGGCACGGCTTGCTACTGTCACTGCTGACAGCTTAGACTCAGTGTGTAGCATGTGGTTTTTTTTTTTTCCTCTCACTCTCTGTCTCTGTCTCTGTCTGTCTCTCTCCCTCTGCTTCCAGACAATGCAATGAACGTATTGCATGTGTGGAGTGTTAGTACAGGATGCTTTTGTAGGTATCTGCATAGGTCCATGTGATGGCCTCTGCACCAATTGTAAGCCAGCATTTGCTAATTGCATGCAGCCAGTTGTGTACTGATTGCAGTTCTCACTGTGATTTCAGGACAGTGCTATAAAAGGGTATGTGAGATAGGCATTGCCCTTTCAGATTGTAAGGGCGGGGACCATGCTGGCATGCTGTGGACACTGTTCTGTGAGTGTAAAGGTTAGTATCTCTCTCATGATTCAGGCTGTGTTGTAGATTCACATTTCTCCATTCCTGTCTCCTGTTCCCTGTAGTAAGTGTGTATGCACATTGACACCTACAACTATATATATGTATATATATATATATATATATATATATATATATATATATATATATATATATATGTAAATATACATACATTTATATATGTACATTAACTGACATTATTACCTACCAGCTACCAACTAGCATGGCTGTTTCTGTTCACACACTACTATTTTGGAAATCCACTAGTTTTGACAGTAATTCTAAATGACATGCTTTGTGTACTACACATCCTATATTCCCTTTACATTCATTCCTACTATTACATGATATATTTATTTTAGCACAATGTTCTTGTATAAGAGTCATGGCTTAGTGGTAGGTCATGCAAACTACTGTTTCCAAGCTCCTGGGTTCGGGACTGACAGTGGGATTTTATTTTGCTTTTGAACTGACTACGGGACCTGTCAATCAGAGTGACTAAGGCACTTTTAAGCAGTTGTAACCAGATTAGCGCTGGTTTGTGTGGAGCTCCCGCATGCACACTGGTGTTTAGCTCTGCGCACACCCGCTTACAACCGCTTAACAGTGCTTACTCTGGAGCACACCCGCGCTATTTTTTTTGAAAGAAATGAAAATGGGGAGACAGGAAAGTGGTGAAAAAGGGGTCACAAAGAGGGTAAGACAGTAGGGAAACAAGCTTGGGATTTGCAGGAGGGATGTAGGTAAGGCCCATAGCTGCCCATTTCTTCATCAGCAACAGCTGTGCATATGTATCTAATTTGGTGTGACATTTGAAACCTTTCACCCCTGAGAGAGGTGTCAGGACAACAATAATACTTGTTGTACAGCCAATTGTAATTGATAGTTTCCATGTCCAGCAGACATGTGTGCGGAATGGGCAGCTATGTATGGGGCGTAATTTTTTTGTGGGTACAGAGTGCCCTTTTTTTTTTTTCAGGTGAGAGTGGTATGTCAGGTGAAGGAAGTCAGTATAGCTGGGGCGGTAGGTTGGGTAGTCCAACAGACAAGACAAATAAGATGCATACAGGGGCGGTGTATGACACGTGTGGGGGGTTACACAATTGACGGGGATGGAGGTTTGGATATCCAGAGCCCATGAGCCCACAGATGGCAACAGTGGAACTGATATCCCCACCCATGGGCAGTTGCCACTGTTCCTTCACTGCCCAGGACGGGGATGTGCTGGGGGCTGTGTAGGCCGGGCAACAGACATGACCGTAAGTTGAGCCACCTGTGCCTCAAGCTGGCATAGGGGCCCAAGAACAGAGTCCTGGATCTCCCTACGCACCACAGTCCGGACGATGCGGAGGGTGAGTGGTGGTTCTCCTCCAGGCACACTTGCAGAGGGGGGACAATCCCCATCCCCTGCAGCGCTTCCACCCACAGGTGGCACAGGGCCACCGGAGGAGGGTCCAGACTGGGCACTAGTGCCAGGTGCACTCGCCAGCTGAGGTGGGAGAGGTGGGTCCGCTGGAACCCGCCTTCCCTGTCGTCCTATGTTTTGCATTATGTCATGATAGTTTGGGTTAGTAACATATAATACCATTCACAATTAGTTGTAACAGCATGCATTAGTATTCCCATTAACCAAACACCCAGATATTCACACCATTGAACAGCGAGCATAACACATGCATAATTTGAACAGAAATACACAGTCCAACAACATACAGGGTTGATTGATGGCAACAGGCCATCAGGTTTGGATGTATGAACAGGGCAGATGCATCAACGGACATGCAAATATTTATGACCCAACAGGACAAATGTCCAGGGGTGTTAATTGTGCTTGCACATACCATTTTCACGTGGAATGGGTTATATGTGGTTATAGGGTGGGGTGAAGAAAATAATATTAACACCTTCGAATACCAATACATATGCTGTACATTTCTAATAGCTGCACATATATACACACTACTGTTCTAACTACAATTTCCTATATGATAACTACTTCAATTTGGTGATAGGACTGTTACTGCTACATCAATATACATTTTATTGTTCCTCATACACATTCATATCTGGCTTTGTTCAGCTACATCATCCTGCTACATTTGTTTTATATAGCTATAGACAACTGTGGATGTTTGGTATGTCAGACAATCATACTATCTGCATATTGCAGACTGAGAGCAACATATCCAGATTTTGGGATACACATTCCAGCTGCAGCAACACTTTGAACACATTTCGCTGTTTGGTTTTGCTTCTCACATGCATTTCATTCTGTACTGACTGCAGTATACTTTATTCAGGGGTTATTACTACTTTATTGGTGGATTCATAACACTTTCTCACACTCTCTCACTTGTTTTCATTTTACTATTCAGGATGGTACTTGCTTCTAGGCTTTATTGACATGTTTTACCTGTAGTTATTACAATCCTTTCCAGCAGTCTCACTTATGTAATGTTTCAGTATTTCAACAGGGGTATATTTCACACATGTGATTTGCTCATCTTCTGCAGCTGTACTTTTCAGCCTGCTGCAGGTTGTGTACTATTATATTACAGGTGGGGCATCTTTATTTCAGACATTTTCATTTTTCTGTTTGGATTACAGACTGCAACACACTTTTGTAATCAAGCAATACTTGCAAACACTGTTACTTGCACATTCTATTACTTAGTGACTACACTGCACTCTTTTGCTAACTGTCATACTTTTATATTGCTGTACAGTTACTGGGAGAGGATTACTGACCTGCCTGGTGGCGCACCCTCACCAGCCTATCGCCATAGGCTCTGCGGTTCACAGAACGGACACCTGCAGCTGTAATATAAATGAAGTAATATTGGAATACACATCTCCATAATATCAGCTAGTTTAATTTCTTACATACATAATTACATGTAACTTACTCAGTAGTGGGGCGTTGGGCATTTGCCGGGCCTCCTGGATCCAAAGGTTCAATTGGTCCTGCTTGCATCTCTTCAGGTCCGCATGGTGGTGATGAACCTGCTCACCAGTCCTTGGAATCCCTGTGGCACTGGTGAGATCATGAGCCAACCGGTCCCACGCCTCAGCCCTATATGCTCCCCACAGGACCTGGCCCTGCATGAGTTGGGCCTCATGACTGTGGACTAGGAGCCAGACCATGTATCTGGACTCCTCAATGCCCCACCTCTGTGCTCAAAAGCAACTACCCTCACCTACGCCTGTCATTCTGGCTGCAAGTCAGTTCTACAATCATTTATGCTGTGTATTCCCGCCTATGGGGCTTATATAGGCAGTTTTTCCCCGCATATATCTGTGATTGGCCATTTTGGAATTGTATCAACTTCACAAATCCTGCTTTGTTATGCTCCACTTTGTATTCATTCCTATATATTTGCTATTACTGCATTTATAGGTACTGCTGTCATGGCTTAGTGGTTCAGTACCTTGACTATGGTGTATAGTATCCTGGGTTCGAACCTGGCCACTGCTTTTTATTTTTTATGACTGTCTGAACAGGCTGAGGGGTGTGTCTGTGTAAAGGCAATTTTGATACAGCTTGCTCAACGTTGCCCATCAGTTAGCTTGTTGGCATGGTGCGCAGCTCCGCGCAAACGGGGTACGCTGGTTTACGCCTCATTTGGCTATCAGCACACATATTATGCTCAGCTCAGCTAGGGGCACACAGTTTCAGCATGTTAAACCACTGCTCACCTACGGGCACTCATTTTGCACCTGTTAAACCACTGCTCACCTACAGGCACTAATTTTGCACCTGTTAAACCACTGCTCACCTACGAGCACTCATTTTGCACCTGTTAAACCACTGCTCACCTACGGGCAGATGCACTTACCTTGTTAAACTGTACCTCAGCTACACATCCTGCATTATTTATTATTTTATCTCACATTTCTTCAAAATAAATGGACTATTTCATTACATTTTACATGAACTATGATTTTATATATGTACATATATGTCAGGGACTTGTTTTGTGCTTATTTCACTAAAAATAAAACTTGATGTTGTGGGGGCTCGAACCATGAATGCCTGCTCTTCAGCCGACGTCTCTACCACTACGCTATTGCTTCTTGCTTGCTTTGCATATTTAGTTCTTATATCCTTTTCCACTGACTGCTAACTGTGGCTAAGCTACGGGCACGCCCACGCAGACGAGCACACTCACGGGCAAACATCTTTATGATTTAAAACAATATATAACATGTTCATTTATATATTTTATGTTCATAGTCTGTGGGAGCATGTGTGGTGTTGTGTTTATTCACATTTCCATGGCCTCAGTCGTGGGTGTTTACTTTGGGCAATTTTACTCTTCTGGGGGCATGTCCGCTTGCAGGGCTCGGCCTACGGACACGCCCCCTACTGTCTTCCATGGACCGTGTTAGCCTTCGGTGTGATTCAGCATGCCCTCATGCATATGCATGACATGCTGACGTCACACCGTTTAACTGCAGCCTCCGTGTAAGCCATGTATCTCTTACACGGAGGCTTTGTGAATCCTGCCCACAATATATTTAACTTCTTCTGAAGAAGTTAAATGTCTGAAGAAATTAAGTGTATTGTATCTTGACAAAAGCACTAACAGTTTTTTAAGGAACCAATGATGTCAGCCTTTTTTGTGTTTTTTTTACATAGTTTGTTTGTTTAGTTTATGGCTTTTTGTGACTGACTATAATAGTGTGTGTGTATGTGTGGTGTAAACTGTAGCATCTGCTTGCTAAATAGTAGCAAGCAGTTTGCTACAGTTTAAAAGTAAAAAAGAAATCTTTCTTTTTTTTAACTAAAACCTCAGCACTGTAGCACTCTGTGCAGGCATGGTATAAACTGCAGCAACTTTTTGCTAAATTTGTAGCAGGTAATTTAAAAGAAGAATTTTTTGAATAAAATAGTTTGAAGTAGGATGTAGGGCTAGGCACAGAAACAGGACCTGAGTGGATGGAGTCGGAGGTGGGGGCTGTCACACATATGGCCACCTGATTGATGTCTCAGTAGAAAGAATGCCCATTTTTTTTGGTGCTTTTCAATGAAAGAGCTGGGGGAGGGGTGAATGTAACTGTAATAATCTGATTGCTACAATGTAGCAATATGCTTAATAAAGTAAAATCCTGTTGTTTTTTTCCTTTGTTTGTTTTCTCTTTACTCTTCACTTGAAGAGCTCAGGGGTTGGGATAGTTGTTCATGGTACAGGCACAAGGCTATAGTTCAGCCAGCTACGCTTCTGAAGCCAAAGGCATTAATCCAGACATTCATCTATGCAAAAGTAGTAGAAAACATCTCAGCTCTACATATATTATAATCAGTCAGCCAATCATAATCTCTCTTTTCATCTCCCATCCCATGTCCAACAGCTCAAGATTACAGCATGTTAACTTAAATGATCTTTTAGCTTATATATCATTAAAAAGTGATTTGATATCAGTATATAATTGTCCTAAAAATGAAGTATTTTCAGTTATGCTGGGTATTGATTTTATAGACCATAAATTAAATACTAGGAATAACAACTTATTAGTCTAACTGCTAAATGTTAATTGAAAGCTGGAGTGTTCTTTCTTTCACTTCAAGGCTGGCAGATTATGGAATATCTTGCCAATAGATACTAAATGTTCAAATAATTTATTAATATTTACATTTTTATTTGACCTATGGGATAATAAATTTCTTGACCCAACAGGGTCTAAATTTAAGCAAGACCCTAAGTGGCCTGTACAGGATTTGAGCTTGAAATATATTTCATTGAATCACTGTTCCTCTTGCAAGGCTTGTATTGCAAGGAGGTTGTGAGCATGCTGCACAGCATGCAATATGTGGTAAAAACCTTTCTTGTCTTGGCTGTAGTCTACTTCAAGGATCCACCAAGGTCATCTAGATGCCAATAAATCATTTTGAAATTCTCAGATGCCCAATCAGTGATATGCAAGCCCCTTTGCTGTACACTGTTGTAAGTGTTATGAACTGGTGGTTGTGGGGAGCATACTTGGATGAGCAGCCATGGCTCCACACTAACATCTCAGAGCAGTTAACTATGTGAAATAATGATATTGATGAGAGGCCCTCAGTTGCCAGATGTTGGCATCATGGATTCCACCAGGAAGAAATGCACATGCATTATGATGTGTGTGGGTTCATGCTACCAGACAATTGGTGAAATAATATCCATGCTGCTTGATGTACTCAGGTACATCATCAGTGCTGGGTTTCGTCATGCTAATATATATGACATCTACTAAATTAACCAAATTTACGTAGGAGGTGCTATATTGTGTGGAATCCATACATCAGTGACATCCATAAAGCCTGTGTCTGTGACATCTGTATGTACATCCATGCATGTGGCATAAGACAATAGAAGAATCATTTGACACAATGTTACCTGCAGTTTCCCTGCAGTAGTGGCTGGTACTGTCACAGCCGTTATCAATCAAGTCTGCAGGATTATCCTCCAGTTTCTTTTACCACATTCTTCATCCCTTTACACATCTTACAGAAGATGTCCAGGATATGTGCATACATTTAGAAATTGTTAACCTGCTCTTATCTGTAGTAAGGTGGAGAGAGTAACACAGCCTGATATGTTCAAAGTATGGAGCTGATGCACTGCCTGCAGTAACTACAATCATGTTAGGGTTTATTACAGGATGACTGTCCATGATATTTCTAGTCTGCTATAACCTACATGTTTCGGAGTATTCCATGGCAAACTGTTTTGATTAATTTATATGTTATCCTAGAGTGTCTTTGTATTGTTCCTTGTAGTACTGTTGGGATATGTTTGCAAAATGAATTTCACTCTGGCAGAGGATTTCAAATGTACACAAATGTCACATACTACATTTTCATTTTTATTGTTTCAATTTCAGTTTAAATATTTCATATTGGTACATTTAAGTTGTATTAATGCTTTCAGTGACACTAACTCAGTGTTGCCTAATGACAGATGTATGAAACATTTCTGAAAATATAAAACCGTGACTTAAATGCAGTTGTACACTGACTTACTGGAAATCTCTTATAGGCCTAAACAGCTTTCTTACTGAAACTCCATGCGTGATACAGACTGGAGTTCAAATGGTTCGTCAAAACATAATTTATCAAATTGGCTTTCACTGAGTTTACTTCCATGAACTGAACAGTGGCTGAAATTCCGCAAGCACATATCTCAAATTCTTAGAAGTGCAAATGTGGTCTCAGGTTTGCAGGTACCGCATTGCAATTCATTTAGTAGAATGTCACTATTTCTATGAGGCTATTGTATTAACCTGAACTGATATAAAGAATTAAGATATGCTAATTGCCACCATATTATTTCCTCTGTAGCAATATAGATGATAAAAATGTAAGTCAGTAGCGTGAAGATGGTCCTGACCATAGATAAAACGCACTTTTGCAGGTGTTACTGCTTTTAAATTGTTTTACACATACATCTTAAAATGTGTAACATGTGAGTGGAAAGGCAAATGACTGACCAGTGACTCGTTATAAGAAATAAACATTGCTATTCTTTTTTTAAATGGAACCGTATTACATTGGTTTTGTTCATTTTGAGTCTGAATACATTTTTCTTGGCATTAATCTTTAATTTTATAAATAAATCAAAGTGTATTATAAGAGATCAGGTCTCAATGAAGAATACACTAATCACAACAGTCAAACTTTAATTTACATCACTACCTTTCATGGTAGATAACTCTTTTTACTACTTTAACTAGGACAGATTTTTTAAGTGAAGGCATAGTTCCCTTATTTATTTATGTATTTACTTATTTAACATTTGTTTACCTGGAAAGTCTGACTGGGCTAGATGCCCATTTTTAGTGGAGGCCCAGGGAGAAAAGCTCCACATGCAAACTGGCTTACTGATAGAACTCACACAGTGAAAGTAGCAGACTGCAAATCAGACTACTGACAAGTCACGAGTGGAGTCCCACAATGATTGGTCCTGGGTCCTCTCCTGTTTGGCATCTACTTTTCTGAAGTCCAGGCCAAAACCAAGGGACTCTGGATGTCCAAGTCTGCAGATGACTCTAAACTGGGAGCCATTATTAACTCCCCGAATGAAAGGAGACCAATGATGGGTGTCAAAACCATGGCCTTAAGCTCAATACCAAAAAATGCATTGTCATTCCCTTTGGGAAGAACACGATACCCATGAACTACCACATCAATGGTAGTTCACTGAACACCGAAGGTGTCATAAGAGATCTGGGAACAAAAGTGGATAGCAACTTATCCTTTGATAATCACATCACTGCTGTGGTCAGAATATCCTTCTATGTGGCACATCTCATTACAAAAGGTTTTGTCTCCAGGAAGAAAGAGGTCATTCTCTCTCTCTACTTGTCCCTCATTAGACCAATTATCAAGTACAATGCCCCATTCAGCATGTACTTCACTAGACATATGCAACAACTAGAACGACCAGAAAAATACCTCACTAAGAGGATCCTAGGCCTTAAACACTTGCCCTAATCAAAAAGACAAAATAAAGCCTCCAACTTTTCTCAGTATCATATCTCCTACTTAGAGGTGAACTCTGCTTGAACTACAAAGCCATGCCAGACCCAGCACTGTTAGATATGCTACATCTAAAGAAATCCCAATCCCTCCATGCCACATGCACCAGAAACCTCAACCTCATTACCACAATCAACAGATCTTTAGTAGGGTTTTGAACTGTACTGGGTCAGTTGTGTTTAGTATGTTCTAGGGGGAAAGAGTTCCATGCGTTTTTTGTTATTCTTTTCCACTTATCCTTCCCTTTCGCAGAGTACATGTGAAGATCTAATCTTGAAGTCTAGAGGACACCTGCTGGTGCCTGAAAACAGATTAGGTCTGGTGGAAAAGCTGGTTTCTGGTAACTGGAAATTGAACAAGGGCCATACCTCTCAATCTCTCAATGCAAGAAATGTGGACAAAGGCAGAGATAATGGGGGGGGGGGGGTTCAAAAATAGGTACAGATTTTAAATATTGTTTCTATAAACTTAGAAAGTTGCTAGAATAATAGGTTTTGCATTATTATGTATTTTCTGAAGGATATGAATTCTGAAGCTTTAATGTCTGTCACTATTTAATATTATTTTAAAGACTTCAGTCCTCAATGATTTTCCAGAAAGCCACAAATTTTATGAGGAACAAACCAAAAATATGAGGTAAAAATCTTGACATTCTGCGAAAATCTGGAGAGTTGAGAAGTGTAAGAGCACCTGAAACCAAAAGCTATTATAAACAAATAAATAGAAATAAATGCATTGCTCCACTGAGAGGCCAACTCTGCATTGTCTACCAGTCTACCAGTCGTGCTTTCATTGCAATAATTATTTTGTGAAATAATTGTGTCTAAATTTTGAATTTACAGATGCGTATTTTGACTTAATTTTGCTAGGGAAGTTTAAGACAGCACTTTAAATGCAGAAATTCACAAAGGTTGTAAACCCCAAATAATGAATAACTTGTATATACTGTTGTCACTGTGTAGTGGCCCTCTTGTCACTGTTATGCAGTTTAAACATAATTTAAAATTAATAATTATTTTACATACTTTTGTTCTATTTCTATATAACACATTTGCTTTTGATATAATTTGATTAAGTTATTGAAAAAGGCATGTAAATGTTTTGCTAATGCATATTTTGAACAGAGTCAGGGTGATACCACTACTGCTAAGCACAATATAGTCAGTCTGGAAGAGAAACCCATGCTATGTCTGCACTAGTCACAACAGATTGATGTCTCCATCTCACTGGACATGATCTAGGCTACAGCAGCACCATTAATATCATGTTAAGCAATTCCTTCATCTAATATGTCACTTTCTTGTCTCCTTCCGGCTGACATTTTGCTTTCCTCCTATGGATATCTGATGGTCTTCAGTGTAATGCTCTAGGCTCAGTATGTCTGTATGCCTCACTTGCTCACAAATCAACCATGTTTCTATCAGGCAGAAATCTTGAAAGTGAAAATGTAGGTCTATATGAAGCATTACTACTTTCTGCATACTGAAATACCATTCTTCAGCAAATGTACTTGCAATTTAACTATTAAATTAAAATCACAGAGATGAAAATATTTACCAGTGCAAGTAGCTCAGGGAAAAAAAATCTTACCATTAATCAACATTTGCACAGTGTGTTTCATCTGTGCATGTATCTCTCTCATTATTTATTTATGGTTCTTCAATGCCACACACTTTACAAAAGAAAATATAAAAAGCAGTTGAAAATGATGACTAGATTAATACCATTGGAAAAATAAAACTTTCCCAATAAGTTTGTTAAAAACAAATTCTCACGATGGTAGCCTCACTTTCTTTATGGTATTAAATGCTGTCTTACAAATTTCATATTTACGAGACATTAGGAATGAGATACTCGTCTGCATGCCAATATCAGGAAATATAAAGACACACACACCACACACACACACACACACACACACACACACACACACACACACACACACACACACACACACACACACACACACACACACACACACACACACATTTCAGAGAAAGAGATACATAGATATGTATATAGGTATAATTACTGAATAAACCATAATTTATTTTCTACATTTATTGAAACAAATACCTTTTCATGCAAAACAAATGACTGTAATTTTAAAACTTATAGGATAATGCGTGGTCTTCATAGTCTGGGTCTTCATAGCCACATAGCGGTTATCAATGAAGAGCACTGCTACACATATATGCAAATAAACCTAGTGCACATTATTTGTGCTAAGGAAGAGCAAAGGCATTTTGAAAAATGTTCTCACTTACAGCAAAATCATAAAGTACCTAAACATAAGCATTATGTATATACAAAGTGCTAAATAAAAGCCTTAGGCTTTGTATAGCTTTATATGTAAATGGATATTGTGGGCATATGTGGCTATGTGCAGTTATGCTTGAAAGACTTAAGGCAAGTATCAGAGTGTGTGGCTTTTGCTATTAATATTTAAAAAAATAAAGAGGTTTATTATGCTTTAGATAGAGGTATCCTTATATGGACACCATGTTGCTTTAAAGAAAGGAAAGGGTAGATAGGAAAGATTTAAAAAGGGAAGGCAGAGCACAGCAGGAATGTATCAAGAGGGTTGTACTGGAGGAGGTAGAATAGGAGCTGCACTGTGTTTTTATTAGGGGCAGTCCCCTCTATTTGTTTAATTTTATTTATAAAAAGTAGTGTGGTTGGGAAGTAGGTAAGGGAGTTTGGGAGAGAGTATAAGGGAGGAAGGAGTGATGATGATGATAATTATGATGATGAGTGTTACCCAGCAAGTGTTCCCAGACCACACAGCCTCAAAGGTGTCCACTGCCAAATGGTGTCTCAGTGAATGACCCTAGTTCTTATGGGTTAGAAGCCTGTGGTAACACGGTGGTCAGTGCTAAAGAGATGCCTCAATTAGCTAAAGCCAGGGTGTATATAGGCTTTTGCCACCTCCTTGACCCTGTGAGGATGACCCTAGATGGGTAGAGAGTAAATGATCCCTAACCTAGAAGGTACGCAGTTGGGCTGCTTATGAGAAATTTGGATGTGTAAAAAAATGAACAGAAATCAGAGAGAAAGAACATAAAAATGTCAACGGAATGCATAAATAAAATTAGCAAAAGAGAAAAAAGGAGTTGGGGAGAGAGACAAAAGAGAAAATACACAGATTAAGTTCATACATAATATTGCACAGCATTCAATTTCCTACTTTAAAACAATTTTAATTTTATAAATCTTTATTGAAGAAAAAAAACTGCATGGGAAATGCCTATGTATACATGGGAGCATTGATATGAGAAGTGCTTATGCATGTATGGGAACAATGATATGAGAAGTGCTTATGCATGTATGGAAATAATGATATGCCAAGTGCTTATGCATGTATTGGAATAATGACATGAGAAGTGCTTATGGCTTATGCATGTATGGGAACAATGATATGCCAAGTGCTTATGCATGTATGGGAACAATGATATGCAAAGTGCTTATGCATGTATGGGAACAATGATATGCAAAGTGCTTATGCATGTATGCGAACATTGATATGCAAAGTGCTTATGCATGTATGGGAACAATGATATGCAAAGTGCTTATGCATGTATGCGAACAATGATATGCAAAGTGCTTATGCATGTATGGGAATAATTATATGCAAAGTGCTTATGCATGTATGCGAACAATGATATGGCAAGTGCTTATGCATGTATGGGAATAATTATATGCCAAGGGCTTATGCATGTATGGGAACAATGATATGCAAAGTGCTTATGCATGTATGGGAACAATGATATGCAAAGTGCTTATGCATGTATGCGAACAATGATATGCAAAGTGCTTATGCATGTATGGAAACAATGATATGCAAAGTGCTTATGCATGTATGGGAACAATGATATGCAAAGTGCTTATGCATGTATGGGAACAATGATATGCAAAGTGCTTATGCATGTATGGGAACAATGATATGCAAAGTGCTTATGCATGTATGGGAACAATGATATGCAAAGTGCTTATGCATGTATGGGAACAATGATATGTGAATTGCTTATGCATGTATGGGAACAATTATATGCAAAGTGCTTATGCATGTATGGGAACAATGATATGCAAATTGCTTATGCATGCTATATTTTACTACAAAGTCTTGTTGGGGTTTAAATTTTTCAATCTACTATACTAACATAAATAGTAACTATGTGACATATCTGTGCATGATATGCATTTGTTTGCAATATAGTTCTGTAACCAGCCTTTATAAGCGCATGTAATAAAGTCACTTAAAGACAGCATACTGCATTTAGACATTGACCTATCTTCTACAAATAGTTGATGTAATGTACTGAAAACACTCTAGCCCTTTGGTTATCATCCTTTGCAAATACTTACTTATATACATTAGTGAAATCAGAAAAGACAGAATTCTGCATGTACTACTTTATTCATGCTTACCAGTGGCTTCAACTATTTTTTTAATTGTCCTACTCTGCTGGCTCCTGTTATATTCTATCTCTTTTTAAGTGTAATAAAGAAGATATAATACAACTGTTGTTTACCTGTATTTCACCCTTTCCCCTTAAAATTGCTGATATTACTACTATGACACAAGACATTTCATTCACTTTTTAGTATGCCATTAGTCAATGTATATACGCTATATGAAAAAAAACAAAGGTATAACGTATCAATGAAGGAAGCCTGTGCTTGTAAATAAATGAATGGATATGAAGAAATATACATTAGTATTGAACGCTTTCATCAGAATAACTTCTTAGATGCATTTGCTTAAATACTTATTAATGTCTGAATTCTTATACTGTGCCAATATTTCCTTTAATTCCAGTTATAAAAAACTTGTTACATTTTCATAAGCATGCTGTTTTGGGAGAGGGTGTTTTCTGGAATTGTCCATACACTTTAAGTTTAGCTTCTACTTTAAAACATTACAGTTTGCATGTTACAGTCTGTGAAATATGTTCAGGTAGAAGCTGTACACAGCAGAAAAATGTAACAATTGAAAGAAATTTTCTGTTCCTTTCAATTCAACCTTAAATAAAAAAAATGTATTTATGTTACAGATGGATGGTACGCATATACTCTAGGGCAATAATGTGTGCTTTGATAGCTTTCTGCCAGAATATAAGGGGATGGTTTAAAATGTATACAGAAGTAATGCAACTGGTCATTTTTTACTATGTTCTGGTCATTCACTTAAAGCTGCAATCTCCAACCCCTCTCCAATCTCCATTCTGACTAAGGTGTGTTGCCTGTCTGAGAGTTCAGCTGTATTGTACATGCAGTTGAGATTGTGGAAGAAATTGCTGACTTATACAATTATTATACTAATAAATATTTACTGGTGTACATAAACAGAACCTTTCTTTACAAAAATGGTCTGCATGAACTTTAATGAATTACTAAGGTAAAGCAATATGTGGCAAAGCAAATATTTTATTTTGTGTTTGTGTATAAATACATACATTTATATACATGAAAAAACATAGTTATAAGTGCTCTCATGCAGATGAATATTTGTAATTTACAGACATATGCATTCATACATACAGACTTACATATATTTCTTTTCTCAAACATATATTACATTTGTATTTATACAAGCAAGTTTATCACATTAACATAGCATATACTGTATTTGTATACAGATGCAGTTCAGTATACAGCTATGTTTATGCTTTCTTTTACATTATTATAATAACCTTATGGATATATATTTCTAGTGACACATATTTCTTCTAACAAATACCTTCAATTATGCAACATTCTTATACTTCAATTTTATCTGTTATATGACTGGTTAGTAATACCCAAATTAACATTACCCCCCACATAACCTCTAGAAACTTCCTAACTAGCATACCCCTCCTAATAATTGCCCATGATACAGAGAAACCCAATTGAGTTGGGATGCATGGCTGGGCTTATCAAAGCCCTGGTGGTCATTTGTCTAATATATACCTATGAACCAAAGAAATGAAAAAATAAAGTTATACTTGCTATATAACTCTGGATGTCTTACCATTACCTGCTCAACCCACTCGGTCAGCTGGTTGGGCTTATGTTTCTGTAGGTCATTGTATCTGTGATGGCATTGTTGGTTGGAGTTTGCATCTGTGATGGCATTGTTGGTTGGAGTTTGCAATCATTGTCAGGGATGACAGGTACTCACCCAATTCCTGCCAGATGTCTATTTTCTTCCACTCACTTCCCCCATGCACACCTAGACCTTATCCAGGTACAACTCACTAACAACATAGGCCATGTTATCTGATAAGCTTGGAGCGTGGCTTAGTGCATTACATCATTTGATTTGCTAGAACCAAAATGAAGAAAGTAGGTGCAGCACTGTCCTTCATATTTTAGGACTGCTCTCTCTGATGTGTAACATCACCTTAACCAAACCCAGTTAACCAGCAGGGGCATTAGAGCAGATACTGTTATTGTCAAGTTTAATTTTACCAAAAATGTTTGCCACCTACATATTTTTTTAAGGAATGTATTCACATTTCATTTATACAATGGATGACAGTCAATATGCAATCACATTTTTTCTGTATATTACTTACACTTTCTGCTGCTGCTTCTGTGCATTGCCTTAGCTACCTATTTGGAGGATTACACCTGTGTATCATTTATACATGCCTCATGAAGTACAGCAACTTTATTAAGGTTTTACTGCAGTGCTATCCTCAGCATGTTCATGTCAATCAAAGCCACTTTCATGAGTAGTCGGGACCTAATTTGCATACAAAGCACATAAATTAACATACATTTATGTAAAAAAGTGTAACACTGCCATATTAACTTATGATTACTCAATTCAGGCAGTCAGTGAATTAGGAAACTAAGGCCTTTTTTTAAGTGTGAAAAAATAATATAAATATTGCAGATTGATATGAACCACTTCAAAATGATATAATAATCATATAGTGGGCATAGTGCAATGATTTTAGTGAATCCTGTAAAGCTGACATTTGTAAATGGAAAATCATTACTGCAGCAGTGGAATGATTAGTAATCACTGACAAAATCATTTACTTTAGTGTCATTTAGTGATTGTGCATACATGGTAGAAAAATAATTTACTTTGATGTCATTTAGTGATGTACATGCATTGTAGAAATGTAATGATTTGATTGTTAAGTATTGAAGTGGTAAGGAGATTTTGCTGTAATACCAATGCGTCCTTACTTGGAGATCTCTTTGTGTGACTGATGAATGAAAAATGACAGTATTATGAACACAAGGCAGTAGCTGGGGCTTGGGGAAGGAGGAATCTGTTAACAAACTAATTGCTTTACTGTTGTGCATGTATTTATGATAATGCAGAAATTACTATAGCAGAACGTTACTTAGTTGGACTGAGATTTTACAAGTGTATATAATTATAGGTTTTGTGTCACTTACCTTGTAATAAAGATGGCAGTCATGTTTCTATTGAGTTTTTGATCACATGGAAAGATTTTTCTTCAAGACTGTAATATATTTTTATGTGCAGTAGTGATGCAGAACAAGAGAAAAAGGTAGGGAAAGGACAACTTCAACTATGACGAAAACCGTTTCCCCATAGCAGTCCTTATGACATGTGACAAACATCTCCTTCTTAAAGAGGGAGCACAAACAAGCTGAGGGAGAAAAAATCTGTAAACAATTTGTAACAGACATTAATGTGGTCAGTGGAAGCAACTGCACACTAGCCCAGTCCAATAACAGGGCAAATTATATGGCTGAACATGCTAGAAGCAAGCTAAAGCAGAATGCAGTTTTCCCTACCAATGTTGGGGGTCGGGCCTCCAACAATTATTCCTTTAACATCAGATGAGGAATAATTTCATTAGCAATGCTTTCAAATAATCTTTACAGGGTCAGCAGCAGAAACAAACAGTTGCACTATACCAATAAATTATATCTGCAGTGGAATGGCTGTCAAAGATGATAATGGTAACATAGTTATATTAATGGTGACATTGTTACATTTAATGGTAACATAGTTATATTTAATGCTAACAGTTATATTTAATGATAACAGTTATATTTAATGGTGTCATAGTTATATTTAATGCTGATGTAGTTATATTTAATGGTAACATAGTTATATTTAATGGTGACATAGATATATTTAATGGTAACATAGTTATATTTAATGGTAACAATAGTTAAATTTATGAGGTAGACTGTGGAAAGTTGCATGCAGTCTCCAACTTTAATGTCAGGAGCTCATACTCCACAATATGCTAACATAACACTCATGCTTGTACACAGATAAAACCCATGCACTTCAACACCACCATCTCCAAACCCAGACAAATGTTTTCAAAATGATAGCAAATATTCAGAGATAACAGTATCCACAGTGATACCTTTACAATTGGAAGCCAACCACAGGAACTTGTCACAGCTACCCCAAAAAACACATAAAGCATTGACTGTCCAACAGCAAATGTGTTGTGGCATTGTTAAGGCTCAGAGGATTGCCATGGAGAGTTAAATGGAAATGGTCAGAAGGCATGTGTGAAGATTTCCAGCACTACATGGAAATGGCACAGAATAGGGATAATGCCATGATTACATTGCTGCATAGTATGGTGACACACCAAGGATCTGCGGCTGCCTCATTTTTACACTAATTAAGACTTACCAAACTCAAGCAGGAGTCCGTCTTGGATGGAAAAGAAGACAGTGTATGGTCAGGATATATGGGAACAGATCACATGACACTACAACTGCTTCTCATGAAAGTACTGTAACTATCAGGGGGGGACAAGCACAACAGATTTCAAGCAGGCCATGTCAGCATTCACCTACACCTAGCAGAACCTCTAATTCAAGGTCCCAGTCGTATAGCACTGTCAGGTCAACATCTTTAGGATCACTTGCATCAAGTAGGTCATGACATCAGACGAATTTGCCATCCAACTCCCATGACAGCCCTCTTCAAAACTACTTGCATCATTACCTAGCCAATCTCTAGGAGATATGCATGACACATGTGACCATAGCCTACTCTGATTCAAGTGTGACATTTCCGTTACTTACAATTTGACCTTCGCAAATATAGACCAGTGTTTAACCTGAATGGGAATAAGCTATTAAAAAAGGGAGGAGGACATTGGATACTTTCTAATGGTATGTATTTCATTCCCGTAATGACACTGATTAAAACCTCATGAAACAGTGGAAAGAAAGTTGTATGTCATAAGATAAGATTGCAGCAATTAACACCATTAATGTTGTATGCATTGACATTGCTGCAGCTGGCAGTTATCTACAACTTAAAAGTGGTAATGCACACATTCTCAGGGAAATACTAATAAGAAAATACAGACTAAAGGTGAGCATCCTGCCATGTCAACTAACACAGCAGCCACTTCACCCTAGCCACTGCACAGATAATGATATATTTCGTCTCTAATGCCCCAGAGTTTTGTGTATGATAAAATAAAATTATCTTATGTGCAGTACCTCAGCAGACAACATATGTCAAACTGACAGAATATTGCATAATATGCAAAAATAATCTGATACATTTTCATTCAGTTGCATGGTATGAGCTCATGTTAAATACTGACTTAACAGTTTTTACTAATTGTACCATTTAAGGTCATTCAGTATGTAAATAGTTAGGTACACCACCTGATTAGAATTTATTGTACAAAACAGTTAAAATGTGATTAGCAGTTATATGATGCCTTACAGCATCACTGAACAGGAATCAGTAAGAAGTCAGGCATGACTTTTGCAGATAATAATATGATTACCCATTCTGATATAAAAATGAATTATTTGAAGAAAAGAAATAATGTCAGATGAACAGTGACAGTAAACCATGTATGACACAACATAGCCCATGGATACCACTGCATTCATCAGTTATACCCTGTATATATGTTTAAAAAAGAAAACACTAACCTTAAGGTAATGGTCTGTAATTCAGGACTTGATAACACCTCTTCACTTGTGCAACCACATGGCATACATGTGCCTGGCGCAGAGTGTGCTTTACTTCTGCTGCTGGCAGTTCAGCATTAGTGATAGTTGGACTAAACTGGTAGCTGCAGTAACACCTTGGGTCACTTCTCCATCAGACTGGTGCATGATCATGTTATGCTGAATGCAACATGCAATAAGCATCCTGCAAGCAGTAGCTGGGTCATACTGAAGGCCACCCCAGACTCATCCAGGTAACTAAAACAACTCTTCAGGAAGCCACATACCCTCTGAATGACAATGTGGGTCTGGGATAGGACTGTATTAAAGTTGTCTTCTGCAGCTGCACTTGGATTTCCCACTTGTGTTAAGAGCCAAGACTCCACTGGATATCCTGCATCACCTGAACACAACCACAAAAAAAAGAAAGAATGAGAGGATGTACCAGATAAGGGAATTGTGTGTACTGCCAGGATGCTGGGCAAAGACATTGGTGCTACACCCCCATACATCACATACTACCTGGCAATTTATGGAATGGTGGTCATCCTTCCTATTGTGTTGCCACTCACCTGGTGGACCAGAAGGAAACCTAATTGCAAAATGGGTGCAATTTAATGTATTGGATACCTCAAGGATATATGCCTCTCCATAAACAGCATACACAGTACTGGCTCAGTCTCAAGGTTTCACTAGGAAATGCATGTATTGATCCACATGTGCCAAGAGTACATCTAAGCACTTCTGTGGTATCCTTGAGGCAGAAGCCTATGAGATATACAACATGTCCCCAGTCTGTTTCTGGAAGGTCCCCTTGGCAAATATAGTGAGGGCTATACACCTTAGTATCCACAGAGATAAGAAGTCCCAGACATTCCTCCAGTACCATTATGGTGAGCATATATCACTTAGACTCTTATAATAGCAGTGTTTACTCAACACTTATCAAGCATCTACTGAGTATCAAAATTATAGTGTGCTATTCTCTGCTTACATATCCACCTTCTTCACCAGCGAATGCTGCTGTGTGCAAGTGATTCAGGTTCAGCAAAGACAAGCAGCTCACAATGGGAAATAACAAGTCTAGCAGCAAATGACAGCATCTTTTTGGATTGCAAAGAAATTGAATAGACAAGACTCCTTTTTATATAACAAATCTGTGAGTAGTGCAGAAAAGTGAAAAAAATTCACTACGAATCACAAACAAGCAAGAGAATGCGTAATCAGCATATACTGTTTTACATTATTTCACATTTACATCTAATTATGACTTCATTTACTTATGCTTATTTGCAGCCATTATCAGTCATTAGTATAAGTTGCAGCTATGAATCGCAGATTACATCTGCTCATTCTTGGATAGAGTGGATAACCTTTGCAAGAATAGGCTTGAAATAGTTTTGCCAGAATAAATCCTACATAAATACAGTATTCTGTTTGCACAGGCCCAGAAATGCAGCTATATTAAAGCATGTCTATATCTCCATTTTACATTTGCATGCTATTTCAATAAGTGCAGTTTCAACAGGAAGGAATGTTTCAGTGAAGGATGCAAATGAGCTGAATGAGATAAGGATACAACGTGATAACAGAGTGCACAGAATATCTGGTACAAAAACAGAAAGTGTTTATATGGTAAAAGGCTTGGGAACCAAGGTTAAAGAGACATGAAGAACTTGTAGAACATTTACAGAGTTTTAGTATTATGAGAGTTACTTTCTAGACAGAAGTTCAATTTGAATACTCAGAAGACTTAGTATAGATATTCAGAAGTCAGTAAAAGTCCAGAAACTACAGAAAACTGAGCACTTTGTCTTAATCCTGCCTTTACAAAAGAACGGAACAATTCTGAGTTCAGAGTTACAATGGGCAGTATAATTCAGTCTGGTTCATATCATCAGTAAAATACTGGATCTTGTTGAATTACTATACCTATCTCCACAGTTTGCTGCTACTACATAATAAGACACATTTATAAAATTCACAGCAAGTAAAGGTTGTTATTTTGAATGGTACAAGACGATTTGGCACATAAAGGAGAAACTGAGATATTCAGCACTTGTTCAGTAGAGCTCTGGGTAATTAAAAGATAAAAACATTTATTTCAATTGTTACAGCCTTCACATGTTTGCATTTTAACTATGAATACCATCCATTGTGTATCACTGAATGTAACTTTAAACATTTTTGCATTATTTTGCATTGTGTCCTACTATTCATTGTAACACTAATACCTAAATTGAGATGCTATGTTCTGAACATGATTCTCCTCTAGCAATAGTTGATCCTAAAACTATAATTCTTTGCTAGAATAATAATTATGTTATTAGAATATCATTTCAGAATACTTACTGTTTGACAGGTACACCTAAAATAGTGATGCCCAGCATGACATTTTCAGTCTTCTACTTACCTGGGAGGCTGGGAATGGAGTTAAGATAACAGTCAAATGCTGCTGTGGCAAGAAAGCCAGTTAATAATGTCATTGGCTTGTTAAGAGGAAACGTCCACTCAAACAATTCATATGTTGTCATTTTATTATAGGTCTCATTGGACTAACACCCAAACACTGTGTGTTGGCAATAGTACTTCATAAAATTTTAAAATATATATATCCATTTAAAGTAGGGCATTTCAACATTTTAGATCAGAAGCAATGCAATCTCTCTAACATTTTCTTCTCTGTGTCTATATTTGTAAAGTATAGGCATAGTTTATTATACTTTTCATGCAAATGTTCTAAAGAGTATAACATCAGTAACTACAAAACTGTATGAAAGGACTTGTGACACCCTTGCACTGGCCCAGTAATCAAGGAGTCTCAATTCACACCACTGGCAACAATTAGGGATATACACAAAGGGAGGATGACAAGTACACACACACAGTAAAGTACACTTTCCCTTAAGAGCACATAGAGATCACAGTGAGTCTGGGGTTGGTTTCTCCCTCGTTCTCCAGACCCCAATAAGACTTCCCACTGGTGCAGTTAAGATCTCAGCTGAGGGGTGAAGCCAAGACTTTGAACACCCTCTCTGTTCAACCAGCACTTTGTGTCCCTGCCCAAGTAGCTGACACACACACTTTGATATTTGATTTATATACAATCACACACACCTGGGGAAGGCTGGCACATGTTTACTAGCTTTGCACCCTTCTGCCCAGACTATAAGATAGTTATCACTGCCACCAACCCCTACTTATCAGCTACTATAAGTCCCTTACAAAGGGTGACCAATCCTACTGTATAATGTTACTATTATCCAAATTGTAGTTTTTGACAAAGCGCCAGGCTATTAGGAGTGGCCTGTACAATGTCACCAAATACATATGCAAGTACTCTAAGAGCTTAAATATGTCTCACAAATATCAGCCACAAATATAGATTTAAATATATTTAATAATAAATAATAAAAGAACAAGACAATACTCAATCAACACAGTTACTTCAGAATTCAAAATCACAGGAAATATTTTAAAACAACATTGCAGGATAGTCTCAAATAAATACAGAAAACATCTAAACTAATATTTACTATATTCCTATCTATATCTAAAGAAATTACTGTGCCCTGGTTACTTACTATTAGCAAGGCAAGTGCAGATGATGGTGATGATGGATGTTTCCAGGTCAAAGACAAAATACAAAATGCAAAATCTCACTCTAAGATAGTTCTTAAATTAATATCAAACATTACTGCTGGGCAAGCTTTGATGATAAACTTTTTGCAGCTGACTTCAGTTCCCAGGCTAAAACAGAAACTAAGAATTGTAACATCTCTGAGTTAAAAATACATATCTCTCAGATATTTGCTCAGAACTGTGTAGCTGCTAGGAAGTCATAAAGCAATCAAACACTTTACATTTTAAACCTAGTAATTACTTTTCTTTCCAGACAATAGAAAAACTTCTAGCTCTAGACATTCCTCGGGATTCATGAAGCTTGCGCCAGGTGCAGGTGTAGCATTGGTATTCCAACACCAAATATGGCTGGTGAGCGATCCAGGTATGAGCTGTTTCCATGTGCACTACGCCTGCACAGCTCCTGGCCCCTGTATGCTAATTACCCCATTTTCAGCAGTGTAGCATGCAAATGATGGTATTTAGCGATCCAGGAAATGGTGCGGGCATAGTGTAAGCATGCAGAAATGTAAACCATAAAAAAACGGTTTATATTTTTGCAAACATAAAATCGGAGCCATGAAAATTTATGCCAATTGCTAAATATATAGCCACTGGCATAAAAAATGTACAAAATATAAAAAGAACATATAATATCATTTTTTTTGCACTATCGTGAAGTTTAAGCACAGGGTAGCAGCACACAAACCAGATTGCAAGGAAAATAGAAAAATATAGAATAAAACTGTAATGTAACACATATCATGATTTCTCCCATAATAGTCAATGGCAGGCATGTTACACCACACCATGGTGCAAGGGTTGCTAAGGGGCTGTGACAGTATTTTGCGCGGTAGCTAGGAATTAGTAGGCAATGCCATGCAAATGAGGGGAGTAATAGTGAATCACAGATTCCCCGCTGGTGTAAGGATGCACCTCACAGGGTAGCGTTATAACACCGAGGTGTGCCCTTGAGATAGAAATGACATTAAGAGAGGGTTATGTTACCTTTGCTGTAAGCAGATTGGAGCATTGCTAATCCGGTGTCCCATAGCTAAGCAAAGGTGCAGTAAAAGGGCGTGTTGAACTGGCTATAGCTTTGCTTAGCAGAGAGCATACGAGGTAACCGAGTATGCATGTGAATGGAGATTAAAATGTGCTTAAACTCGGTAAATGGGTTTGCGTGGCACACACCGGAGCTGAAAAAGGAAGGATATAGGAGAAGAATAAGGAAATGCTGCAGCAGGGAAATTGGAGTACAAATGACTAATTAACACCTAGGAACCTACAGTGGGCCATTGACAACAGCTAACAAGGCTGCAAACTGATACCTGCAGGAAAGGAAAGGGGAGGGGCTGTACTGCAAAGAAAACAGTAAAGTGTCACAGCAGAACAAAGCAGATTTGCATTATATCAGCTACAGGACACATTTTGCAACATATGACTGGGTAGGGAAAGTACAAAACAAGAAAGATGGCAGGTGGAGGTATGCCGATAATGGGAGGGGATCCTGGTATAAAACTGAATTAAAGGGCAACAGATTAATCAAGGCAGGCAAGCAAAACTCCACACTAAAGGCCCCACACTTGCAGTACTCACTGTAAAACCCATAATTAAGATACCTTGCACTGGAATTGTTCATACACACCCAATGACATCAGCAGCATCCATAGCACAATAGTATAAAGTGTGAAAGCACCTCACACACACTTGTGTATCCCCATACACTCTGCGCCATTGGTGTATACAGATGGGGAACTTTTAATATGTACATGTTGGGGGCTGCCATAGCTTTGATCCACCAGCATGTGTTGGAGACTGAAGGTGGTGTGGAGGATGATGCTCACAACCGCCCCGGGCACCAGAGGAGGAGAAGAGTGTTCAGACCCAGGGTAACCTACCAGGGGCTACATGATCTAGAGATAGTAGAGCATTACAGGGTGGACAGGGACACCCTACAGCAACTTGTGGAGCTGTGCTGGCCACGCCTCAGAGCCAGAACAAACAGAGGGGAACCCATCCTAGTGGATACGAAGGTATGTGTAAGCCTGAGAGTACTAGCTACAGGTACCTTTCAAAGGCCAACTGGGGATACCATGGGGATCTCACAGGCATCAGCATCCAGGGTACTTCACCAGTTCCTGGATGCCATGTTACTATATGCCAGTGAGCACATATACTTCCCCCGAACACAGGAGGAGTTGTCCAGCAATATGCATCTCTTCCACCGTGTGGCAGAATACCTGGAGGTACTGGGTGCAATAGACTGCATGCACATATACATCAAGTCACTACCTGGTGAGCAGGTAGGAGCTACATAAACCACAAGGAATACCCCTCCATCAACTGCCAGGTCATGTGCAATGCCCAAGGCATTAACATGGATGTGTGTGCTGGCAGCCCTGGAGGCTGTCACAACTCCCACATTTGGCATGCCTCACAGCTGTATCAGGTATTTGCCGGGGGGACATCCCATATGGCCACCTGGTGGGGGATGCTGGCTATGCACTGGAACCATGGATGATGACTCCCATCAGAAATGCACACACACCCATGCAAGCATGCCATAATGAGGCACATGCACAAACCAGAATCATCATAGAATGTGTGTTTTGGATGGTTAAATCATGGTTCTGTTGCTTGGGCATATCTGGTAGAGCCTTGCAGTACTCTCCAGGCATGTGTGCCCACATCTTCATAGTATGTGCCATGCTACACAACATGATCCTGCAGAAACAGCTGCAGCAGGGACAGAATGGTGAAGGCCCTCACAGCCCGCCACCATTGCCAAGGGCCCCACAAGCACAGAGTTACTCAGACCATGAACACCCTGAGCCAGCCCCAGTAGGCAGATGGAGGCATGCCCAGTATGCCCATGCCTTGGCAAGGAGGGAATGTATAGCACACACACTGACAGTGTAGGCACCTAGGGACTGACACCTTTCTCCACCTGCACACACAGTAAAAATGGATGGCACACACACAAGACTACCTGTAAATTGTTATGTATAGGCAGTCTACTGTGTACATCCAACATAGGCAGCCCTCAACTATTGCACACACAACTGCTATTGGCACAAGGTAAGTCAACACCTGAACAGTAAATTAAGCTATCAGCATGTGCTGATACTGTATGTATAGATTCATAGGTTCATAGGTAGGTACTTGGCTAAGTGCCTGAGGGCAGTCATCAACCTAGCCAAAATGTGTCAGCTTTTGCCACCCCATTGATTAATTAACTGTCCCTCTGTTGAGCAGAGCCAATGGCAGGATCACTGGAGTGTATCTACTGTTCCCCTTCCACTCTTCAAGGTTTCTCTTGAGGAGTGTTAGTGAGTGGCTCTGCATAATGTAATTAGGGATGCAGTTCCAAAGCATGGGGAGTTTCTGTGACAGGAATCTGTCCCTCCAGTATCTTCTAGTTATTGTTCTGGCAAGGTTTAGCTCACTACAGCATGTGGCTCACTGTGACATGGATTCCCATAGCTGGAGCATATCCATTAAGCCTGAGTTGGACATGGCTTTGTTGGCCAGCAGAGATCATCTCTGAGTAAACGAGATGCCACTAAGTAAAGCAGGAGTTTATTCAGTCTGGCTGCATAGGACATATGTTGTTTGAGGCCAGTAATCCTCTTGACGAGGTATGTTCATGGACGTTCCAGCTGTCGGAAGTGTCTTCTGAGGTACATCTGAAATGGGTTATTATACTCTATGATGGGACTGATGAGTGATGAGTAAAGAGGCACTATAACCTCAGTATGTCTAGATGCGAACCCTTTAGTAATCAGATGGCTTACATAGATGGATTTCCTAACTACTTTGGAGATATGATTGTCAAAGGAGAGATCACTATCTACCTTAGTCCCCAGATACCCTATTAACTCATCTGTATTAAAGTGGCTGCCACTTATGTGTTAATATGTGGGTGTTTAGTTTTTCCAAAATGGAATGACCATGCGGTTTGTGGCACTTAGCTGGAGTTCATGACTTTGACACCCTGTGCTGGTCTCTGTGAAGCCCCTTGAAGAATGTCTCTGTCAGCTGGACTGCCAATTATGGCTCCCAGTTTAAAGTCATTGCCAAACATGGTCTGCCGTAGTCCACCTGTGTTTGCCTGTACCTTTGAGAAGTATATGCCAAACAGTAGGGGTCCCAGGAGTTGGACCTGGAGGCTACTAGTCTTACCGTGTGGGTTCTTTGTGTAAGCCTGTTGGCAACCCTTCCTGTGATGTATGGGTTTATGTACAGGCTGGTGAGGTTATCATTAATACCTGAGTGGGGAATGGTGACAAAAGCCTTGGCGAGGTCCAGATAGTATGTGTGAACCACCTCTCCCCTCATCTAACATCTTGGTGACTGTCTGTAAGATGTCAAACAGGTTCATTAAGCATGCTCTGCAATCAACCAAGCTGACTTGAGTTGGGTCAAGTGTTTGGAGGTTACCAATGTCTTTGTCAATGAGTGCCATGAGGATGCACTCCATAGCTTTGCAGACCAGGCTAGTCAGGCTTATGAGGTGGTAGTTACCATGGTCAGTTGTGTTTCCACCTTGGTGGAGTGGAATGACCGTTGCAATGCACCATTGTATGGGCATGTAGCCTGTCTAGAGGCTGAGGTTGAAAAGCTTAATTAGGTGGGGGGTTAGTTTGTCTTGTAGTGTTTGCAAGATGCAGTCTGGGACACCATCTGCCTCCATTGATGCTGTGTTTTGCCATCTGAGAGGGCCATTTCCACCTGTGTGTCTCTGATGTCTGGGATATTGTACTTTCTGGGCATTGTTGTGGGTTCTTTAGGGGGTGAAGTTTGCACTGAATGTATCTGCAAGGATGTTGGCAATATCAGTAGCATCAGTATATTTTGTGCTATATTGTACCGGCACAGTGCAAAATCTGTGTGTTACCACTTAGATCCTTGACATAGCCAAAGAAGGCTTTGTGGTTATCTTTTGAATCCCTGCCTATTTTCCTGTTGATGTTAGCCTTGGATGATTTCATGAGGGTCCTATGTTTCTTACTAATACTGGTCACGGATGTCTGCCCTTCTTGGGTTTTGATGTTTTTCTGGACTACTGTCCTACTTCTGTTGTATAGCCTGTTTATTGTAGGTGTCCACCAGACTGATGTCCTTGTCTAGGAGGAGCGAGTCTTGGTTTACCAGTGATGGTATGATCCATACATTCTTGTAGGTGCTTATAGAGTGCATTTGTAAATCTTTCTGTATCTTGAGTGGTGTTTTCCCTTAGTGTGGGGGCTGTGAAACCTCCCACCTCTGTCTTTAGTAGTGTGAATTTAGCTGTAGGAAAGGTATTCAATGTGGTTTCCTTGGGTGGGGGAGATGGATGGGTGTGGAAATCATCAGTGAATAGTCCATGGTCAGATCTAACCAGTGACCGGTTTACCTCTGCTGTAGTGCACCTGTTGCCCATGTTGGTGATTACCACTTCTAGTATGTTTTCACCTCTCATTAGGAAGTTTACCATCTGACACAGGGCATATGATGTGATAAATTCCAGGAAGCTCTGGGCCTGGAAGTGAGTACTTGAGTAAGTTTCCTGGTTAATGGTAGGGTAGTTGACATTGACCAATACCAGGGTGTTTGGTAGAACTGTCATGTTTTCCACTGTCTCCAGGTAGGAGGAGTGGTGGTCCTGGGTCATGGAGGGTGATCTGTAGCAGGCCACAGTTTGCATTGCAGTTGTGGCTGATGTTAGCTGCACATGGATGATCTCAAAGGTATCATGCTGCCCCACTAACCTGGAGGCGTAGGTATCCCTGATGAATATGGATACACCCCTCCATGTCTGTGTCAGTCCATGTTCTGTGGATGAAATGTGTGGTATGGGTTGTAGTCCGGTAGTGCTGGTGTACTGTCAGGAGCCTTAAAACAGGTCTCAATTACTGCACAGATGTTGACGTTGTCCATACGGAAGAGTGCTGTGAGTGCATGCATGTTGTGATTACAACCCCTGATGTTGAGTAGCATAACCCTCAATGATACCGCTATTGTGCTGTTTACAGAGGTGGGAATCACTTTTGAGACTTGCCTAAAAAAGGCACCATGGGGGCACCAATAGCCATGGTCAGTATTCCAAAGCCCAAGGCTGACACATGCAAGCTGGTATGGTATTGTTGCATGCATGTTACCCATCTGTGCTTGTTTCTCATCTTTCCTGTAGGTAATCTGCTGGTAAGACATAGAAAGCCTTAAACTTATACAAGTCTTCTAGCTTCCAAGATAGGCTTTTTGGAGTGATTAAGTATCAGTGTTCTGTATGTTCTTGCTGTACTTAACTGTTTTCTGACTACATGGTGATTTTTCACTGTATATTGTGATCTGAAAGCTCTGTTTATTCACATATGTGTGTGATGGCCTGCACTTTAGAGTTTCACAGATAGGTAGTAGGCTATCTGCCCAAGGGCATTTAGAAGCATAGTTACAGTGAGTTGGCTTTCTCCGCACCATTGATGAAGTAACTGGACCTCTGTCAAGCATAGCCAATGAAGGGATTCCAGGCAGAGTTGCCGGAAACTGTTGAGGACTGGGGAGGCGGAGGGTGATAGGGGAACCTACTGATCTAAAGAGGGCATGTTAACGTGAAACATCAACATCATTCATTTTCCCCAACACGTCTTGCAGCTGTAAAACTCAAGGGGCTCTCCCACCCCCTGGCTGTATGGTTCTGGGACACATGATCCCAGGGGTGTATATTCTGTTACCCATTCACACATCAAGGTTTATCATGAAGTGTGTCAGTGAGGGGCTATTCCTAATGTAGTTAGGAATTTAATTTATAGTCTCTCATTTCATTTGTTATGTTTTTATTTCAAGAGTAAGTGAAGCTCAGTGAGTTTGGATGCCTCCACCCTTTGCTTAGCCTAGCTTACACATAGAAATCATCTAAATAGGAAATAGGCAGAAACAACATTAATGCCAATAGTGAAATGGTTACAGCATTTGCATAATATCTGTGCATTCCTGGTTCAAATCCCAATAAAGTCAGAGATATTTTTCATGTTAAAAATTATACCTTAACCACAGCTTGCATATCTAGGTAGTATTCTTCAGAATAATAAACATTTGAAAGACCCATATATACCCATGTGTGCAGGAGGGTAAAGTCAACAGAGAATGTAATGTTATGTAAGCAGATAGTGAGATGTTACTTCACTGAAATGTATATATCCTGAGTAGTTAGCAGATGTGGCCGTGTTTGCGCACACAGATTATAAGTTTTAAAGTCTGTTTAAATGCTGCTTTAATGTCACACAAACACTTTTAAACATGCTTACAACTGCTTAAATGAGCCTTATTCTGGAGTAAAACACACTTTTAAAGCATCGCAGGTGTTGAATCCTGGACCATGCACACCATAGTCATGGACGTTACCACTAAGCCATCTGAGCAGTATACATGTCTCATGGTCTTTAGACTACACCTTATACTATAGGCATTCCACAGTACTGACCACAAATGGGACAGTCACTTTGTGTACATATGTACAGTACATTGTAATGTACTGTAGTTTGTGAATCAAAATATACAAGTCTACATATGTATAACTTTTACAAATTAATACTATATATATATATATATATATATATATATATTTATATATATATATATATATATATATATATATATATATATATATATATATACATGTCAGTGGGTGGCGACAGTGGTGCAGCGGTTAGCGTTGTCGCCTCACAGCAAGAGGTTCTCTGGTTCGATCCTCAACTGGGGTGCTTTCTGTACAGAGTCTGCATGTCCTCCCTGTGGTCACGTGTGTTTCCTCCGGGTGCTCCAGTTTCCTCCTACATCCCAAAGACATGCTGTAGGTGGATTGGACACTCTAAATTGGCTCTAGGCATGAGTGCGTGCATGTGTGTGCCTTCTGTGGAAGGTTGGGTGCTGGGCTGGCAACTTGACACTGTAAAACTCCACTGCCAATCATGAGCGAACATGTGATTTGCTGTGGTGACCCCTAACCTGGAAAAGGCTAGAAGAAGAAGATATATATGCATGTCAGTGATGTCTGCACATAGATAGAAATAGATATATATATATATATATATATATATATATATATATATATATATATATATATATATACAGTTACATCTATAGCCATATATATAAGCATCTATGAACACACTTTGTGACACAGAAGCAATCCAAAGGAATTAAAGTGTACACAAAACACATGCAGGTCTGCTATTATAACTATTAATATCAGCTTAATTCACCATAGAAGGGATGGTTGTTGTGTATGTGGAGATTGGGATGGGGGGAGGAATGATGAGCAATGAAATTATAGGTTCATAGGTTCATAGGTGGGTACTAGGCTATCTGCCCAAAGTAATTTATGAGCCTAGCCAGAATGTGCTGGCTTTCGCCGTCTCCTTAGATTAGTTCCCTTTGCCTCTGTCCAGCAGAGCCCCTGAAGTGATTCCCGAGGTAAACTTTCTGTTTCCCATCCACTTGTCAAGGTTTCTTTTGAAGAGTGTTAGCGAGGAGCTCTGCCTAATGTAGATTGGGATCTTGTTCCAAAGCATGGGAAGTCTCTGGGACAGGAATCTATCCCTCCAGCATGTCCTATTTATTGTTGTGGTGAGGTTCAGATCCCTAGAGTGTGTGGCTCAAGGGGATAAGGTTTTCTTTAGGTGGAGCATGTCCATCAATTCTGGGTTGGACATGGCCTTGTATGTCAGGCAGAGATCACCTCTGAGTAGGCGGTATGCAACCAAGTACAACTGGAGTTTCTTCAGTCAAGCTGCATAGGGCATCTGTATGAGGCCATTGATCCTCTTGATGAGGTACTTCTGTAGTCTTTCCAGCTGTTGCAGGTGTCTTGTAAGGTACATCCCAAATGGGGCGTTGTACTCTAAGATGGGTCTGATGAGTGTTGATTAGAGGGGCACAATGACCTCTTTTGATCTGGATGCAAACCCTTTTGTGATTAAGTGGGCCATGTAGTAGGATTTTCTAACCACTTTGGCAATGTGATTATCAAAGGTGAGATTACTATCTACTTGGGGCCCAGATCCCTTATTACGTCTTCAGTATTTAGGGGACTACCATCTATGTGGTAGATTGTGGGTACTTTGTTTTTTCCAAAGGGGATGACTATGCACTTTTTGGCATTTAGCTTGAGGCCATGATTTTGACACCAGGTATCCGTCTCAGTGAGACCCTTTTGGAAGATGTCTGTGTCAGCCGGAGAGTCACTTATAGCCCCTAGTTTGCTGTCGTCTGCGAACTTGGTCAGCCATAGCCCTCCTGTGCTTGCCTGTACCTCTGAGAAGTATATGTCGAACAGGAGGGGTCCTAGGACTGAGCCCTGGGGAACACCACTTGTAACCGGTTTAGAGACTGACCCAGCTCCCGCAACTCTCACCATGTGGGTTCTGTCTGTGAGCCGGCTGGCAACCCATCTTGTGATGTAGGGGTTTATGTTCAAGCTGGTGAGCTTGTCTATAATACCAGAATGGGTAATGGTGTCGAAGGCCTTAGTGAGGTCTAGGTAGGCTATGTGTACCACCTTTCCCTCGTCTATAACCTTGGTAACTGTCTCAAAGAAGTCCATCAGGTTTAGGAGGCATGATCTGTCCTTAGCAAAGCCAAACTGTGTAGGGTCCAGTGTTTGGAGGTTCCCAATGTCTCTGTTAATGAGTTCCATGATGATTTACTCCATATCCTTGCAGACCAAGCTAGTCAGGCTTAGAGGGTGATAGTTCCTGGGGTCTGTTGTAGCTCCACATTTGTGGAGTGGAATATCCATTGCTGTTGCCAATCTATGGGTATGTAGCCTGTGGAGAGGCTGAGTTTGAACAGTGTGTTTAGGTGAGGGGATAGTTCGTCTTTGAGCTTGTGTAGGACGCAGACTGGGACACCGTCTGGTCACATTGATGCTGAGTTTTTGGCTTTTTTAACCTGAGTGTCCCTGAGTGTCTGTGATTTCAGGGACTCTACATTCTTCTGGTATGGTTATGGGCCCTTTTGGGGGTGAGAGGTGGGGTGAAGTTTGCACTGAACCTGTCTGCCAGGATGTTGGTGATATCAGTCAGTTCAGTGTATTTTGTGCCATTCTGCACTAACTCTGAGCAGATCTGGGCATTGCCACTTAGATTCTTCTCATAGCTTAAGAATGCCTTGCGGTTATCTTTGGAGTCCTTGGCAATTTTTCTTTCAAAGCTCGCCTTGGATGATTTTATGAGGGATTTTAGTTTCTTGCTGATACTGATCAGGGATGTCTTCTTGGGATTTTACTCTTTTCTGTACTAGTTTGCTCCTTCTATTGTATAGCTTGTTTATGGCAGGAGTCCACCAGACTGGTTTCCTTTTCTTGAAGGAGTGAGTCTTGGTTTTGCTTTGGATGGCATGATCCACGCATTCTTGTAGCTGCCCATAGAATGCATTAGTAAAGGATTTTGCAGCTTGGGCAGTGTTATCCTTCAGCATCTTTCCACCTTGGTCTTAAGTAAAGTGAAGTTTGCTTTTGAAAAGTTTTTCATGGTGGCTTTCTTATCCGGGGGTGGGGGTGGAATATGGATATCCAAAGTGATTTGTTTATGGTCAGATCTAACCAGCGAGGGGTTGACCTCTGGTGTGGAACACCGGTCGCCCATGTTAGTAATGACCAGGTCCAATATGTTGTCACCTCTGGTGGGAGTGTTGACCAGCTGAACCAGGGCGTTTGAGTTTATAAATTCTAGGAAACGTTGGGCAAGGGAGTTAGTACTTCAGTAGTTCTCCCAGTTAATGTTTGGGTAATTGAAATCACCCAATATTAGGGTGTCTGGTAGGACCTTTATGTTTCCCAGTGTTTCCAGAAATGTGGAATGGGGGCTCTGGGACATGGTGGGTGATCTGTAGCAAGCTACAATTTGAATTGCAGTTTTGCCCATTGTTAGTTGCACGTGGATGATCTCTGAAGCATCGTGCTGTGCCACTAACCTGGAGGTGTGGGTATCCTTGATGAATATGGATACGCCCCCGCCTTTTGTATTTTGGTTTGGGTTCTATGGCCAAATGTATGGTATGAATTGTAGCCTGGTAGTGCTGGGGCACTCTCTGGACCCTAAAACCAGGTTTCTGTTACTACACATATATCGATTTTCTCCATACTGAGGAGTGCCTTGAGTGCATGCATTTTGAGGTTTAGACTTCTGGCATTGAGTAGCATTACCCTCAGTTTTTTGTTACTTGTGCTATTTACAGCAGTGGGTTTGTCTTTTGAGCCTTGCCTAAAAAAGGCACTATGAGGGTGGCAAGAGCCTTGGCAAGTGTTTGAAAGCCTAAGGGTGATAGGTGCAAGCCATCTCGAACGAAGCAGCGTGGCTTGTTGAGCATGTCATCCCAGGCAGACATACACTGAATGCATCAAGGAGAGCCTGGGTCGGATGCTCAATAAGTGAACTGGAGGGGTATACATGGAGTATGGGGTCAATATAAAAAAGAAACAAAACAAGAACCATTCTCATCCATAATACACCCTGTCAGGTCACATTGCAACACTTAATTCCACAAACATATGAACATAAACATGTATCATACATATGTACACCAACTGCCTGTCACATTTGTTTTCAGTAGTGAGGAATGCCCATAGTAAATTGCATATTCTAAACACCATAACATTTGAACATATCTCAGATGCCTTAGTGGTAAAGTCAGTGACTGCGGTGTTCATGGTCCTGTGTTCAAGACCTGCAAGGGCTGTTAATTTATTTTGATGGCCAGAATAAGGGCTGTCGGATGCAGGTTGATTAAAGCACTTTTAAGCAGTTGTAATCGGTTTTGCGTGGGTTTGCGTGATGGCAAGCAGTGCTTAAACACGAATGGATAAGCTCTTCACAGGTTTAACCTTTGCTTAACGTTGCGCAGACCACAGGCAAACCTGCTTAAAATCACTTAAATGTGCGTTAGTCACACTTTCCCTACCAGTGCCTGTTCTGAGAGGTAAAATAATAACCATTTCTAGGATTAGAACCTGCAACCATGTATACCATCCTCAGAGTAACCTACCACTAAGCTGCCTGATATGTATCTATGCCAGTTGCGTATTCAGACAGGTTAAAACACAAAAGGGAGGATTGTGTGGAAATAAGACAATCCACCATGTACCCAATGAAAGGTCTATGCCATATATATATATATATATATATATATATATATATATATATATATATATATATATATATACATATATATATTAGAGAGAGAGAGATAGATACATGTCACTATATAGAGATATACATATACATGTAGATATATAGATAGTTTAAAAACATGTACACATCTATGGAGGTACATATAAACATATGCAATAATATATATTATATATCTATATCTATATACATATATATATATATATATATATATATATATATATATATATATATATATATACACACATACATACATACATACATGTGTGAATACAGCATCTGAAGGGTTTCAAATCTGAGTATAACATGGACCATAGCAATCACACATTCTGCCACCCCCAAACAATATGAACATAACATATGAAGATTATATGGCAATACACTATTACAAATATGTTCTATGAACATGAGCCAAATAGGGTTAGTCACCAACACAACTACAATGACTGCAAATATCCATGACAGAAATACCCAGACAGCTTTCATTTAGCAAAACTTTATTACATTCCGATGTATTGCCAAAAGGATTCAAGGACTAACAATACCTGCATGCTATACAGGAAGCTTTTAACAGTGCCTTAATGAATCAGCCTGCAATTACCATAGTATTAGTCCATTAAGGGATAGGTGTTCACATAGGGAAAGAACCCCCACACATATAGAATATGCATAAAAGCAGGTCCTACACACCTGCATCTGCTATGTACACCCACCAACATCTCCCCCACACCCAAACTAATTAAAGCAATACATACTGTCATACCATAACCAATTATTCACCTATTGTACGACATCTGCTGAAACCTTAACATACCTGGACAGAGACACACTAACATGGTCCTATGTGAAATAGTTGCTGTTATACAATGGAACAGCTGCTGATGTTACAGGGTTTGTTTGAACTAATCCTGTTTCAGAGGGTTGAAGAGTAATTACACCAGGAAGTGTTACCAATTACTGATTATCAGCACAGTATGATACACATTTACACCAAACTAAATATGTCTGGTAAGCACACTGTAAACCCCCTAACATTATATGCATAGCCATACAGCCTTGTGCTGGTCAAACATCCTGGCCAGACTGAAACATATGCAGAAGTATTAGGTACAGACAAACCCTGCACAAGTAGCAATGTTCAGAAATATAACAGCAGTATTCACATGTAGACCAAATCTTCTAGGCATTACACACAATATAATTGTGTTTGTCTCCATACAGCTGTTGCAATAGATTTCAAACAACACTCCCAGGCTGTCTTCCTCACAAGTAAGGCAAAGGAACAACGCCCAAGTGGAGTACTCAATTATACTCCATCGTTGCCATGGTATTGGCTAAGAAAGTAGCTGCACAGCTGATGTTCATGTAATTAACTACTGTGGAACACCAATTGGTGATCAGGATAGCACATGTTACTGATCTCTAACTATAAAAGGATGCCTTGTCACACATTCAAACCATCTGTATCTACCTGCAGAATAGAACAAAATACCCAACAGAAGATCGAAACACAAACCGAAAACGATTAATATACCAGTCAATAACACCTCCAATTACTAAGAAGGTATGTATAACATTTAGTATGTCTGTGTATGTATTACCTGTTCTGTAATAATTATGGTGTAATCAATGCATATAGTGGAAATAGCTATCTTGTAGTGATGTATTCTTGAGCAGTAGTAATGCTTATAGTATTCTATGGGTGTACTGCTGTAGGTCACAAGGCAAACTCCTCATACACCACAAGGGATGATATATATGGGCTTGGAATTCGCCAATTCTTTTCCAGCCACTGTCAGTGTCAGGGTTGGTCCAACAAGTATGTGCTATAACAGGGGACAGTATATGTTGATATATTGTAACAATAGACATATGTATGGGTGGATTAGTGAGATGAACATGTCAAAGGTGGGCTTACTGTGCAAATATGATTTGCATTTTGGGATATTGTGCCAATAACTGTGTAATGTAGAGTATTTTAGGCAGATCTGTATTCCATTTTACATAGCATTTCTGTTAAGTTATGCAAACATTAGTTATGTCTATTGGCAATTACAATACTCAATAACAGGATACATATGACTTGTATTCATCTGACAGTTTAGTAGCATAATAGCAAAGAAAATTGGAAGAGCTAGGCAACTATCCATGCACATAAGACATGTAATATCCACCTCACTAGTATCTTTTGCAAGCAATAACAGCTGTGCATGTGTACATGTTATGCAAATGTGTAGTGACCCTTGTTACAGGGCTGGCCCAAATGGCTATGTGCACACCTACATAGAGTGGATATTGAGAGTAGAGACACACTGGTTGAACTTTCAGGTTTGTGTAGCCTAACCTCTCATTGCCAACCTAACAGCCATTTGCAAATACTGTATGTAAAGTTGTGCACAGTACTGGTAATGAAACAGGTTGCATATCATATGTAACTCCAGTGTAACATCTGCAGTAGGAGTGTAAGATGTAGGAGACCGCTGCCCATTTATAATAGCTGCTTCATAGGTAATGGCTTACACTGATTATATCCTGATCATGTTGATAGTGGCAGCAGTCTATTGATACTTGACTCTGTTTGGGGAGTGGGTGTCAGTGCCCAGCAGAGCTCATGGTTCTGGTGGATATGTGTGTATATACCCAGAAAAGGATACGGACCTGTTGACACATGCATCATCTGTAATCAACTATCAGGATGTGATGTGCTCCTCAGAGGAGGATTGCTGCTAAAGGCAGCTACTATGTTTCTGTAATAGCCAGTGTTGTCACGTCCATAACACAAATATTTACTTGTGAGCATTACTGTCTAAAACATTTTCATAAGCAATGAGTAAACTAAATACAGTACTTGATACTTGTAGTACTGAATGCTCATACAGGCATGTCCACTAGTCACCTACTGGTGTTTACTAATGTCATCTTTGTGTATGTGGCCATCATGGGTGAATGTAATCTCTATGCCATGTACACTGCCAAACCCACCTAACACCACACCCCACACATTGTCTGGGATGCAGCTACAGGGGGAAAGCTGGAAGGCAGTCCAGTCTACAGCTATGACTGGACTGGACAGTCATGAAGTGTAGGTTAACACATCCATCTCATCACCCCAACCAACACATACCCTTAGCAGAACACACTAAGGATACCCACACATACCACCAGAAATCACAGAAGTTCACAGAGGCTTCTAAGTATCTGGCCAAGCAAGAGACCTCCGAAGCTGGAATAGACAGACAACAAAATACAAAAACTGTTTGACATAGTTTGCATAATTGTGCCACACCTCAGAACACATAGCCAGAAACATGCCCAACAGTACTCATTTGTGAATGCAAATTCTAGCACTATGTTACACACCAAGCTATACGAGGGCAAACATACTGTCAGCTGCCTGTCTGCCATGATTAGCCACATACCCATACACTCAGACCACCTTTTGAGCTATACACATGGCTCTGGCATATTCCATGTTGTTGTACAGGAACTGTGATGCAGTAGCCTGGACTGCATGGAAACACATGTAGGAACTGTCAGGTCTTGTAGCCCATGCAGGTATGTCCCAAGGCCTGGGTAGCATTCTGCCATTGCCCAGAATGATGCTGCAGTACAGGGACAAAAGGATTGTATTCCACAATTGTCTAATGTACTGGTGTAATTCAAAGGGTATCCAGTATCTCTCTGCCTGGGATAACATGGTTGACACACTATGATGCATTGCCAGACAGGGCCTGCACCTGTCACCCGTGGGAATCTGGATACTGGCTAGGGCTCATGCTTCCCCTATAGTGCCTTCATCATGCAAAGTTCCAGTGAAAGTCCACTGCTGTAACATGGACAGTCAAGCAATAAACTGCGGGTCTCGCTACTCAATGATACATTTCAGAAACTCAATATGGACTCACTTACGTCAATCCTTAACATGGAAAACATATCTGTGCAGTGACTGAGATATGGCTCAACACTCCGGAGAGCACCCCTGCATGACCATGTTTTAACACCTACCTCACCTCTTGGCCATTATCCTTTATTGGAACACATGGGCCACAGGTGTGTCCATATTCCTCAAGGATATGTACATCTCTATGCTAGTTGCACTTGCATAACTTCAGATGCAGTATGCTGAGCAACTACCCTTGTGCCAAAGTGGAATCCAAATTGCACCTTGCGACAGATAACCCACCATGCCTCAGAATTTCCAACTGTCATATTGTGCTGTAGTGGGGAATATTAGGTTTGAGACAGAAAACCATAATAATGGCTACTCTCAACTATCCCATTATGAACCGGGAAGACTCATGTACCAACGCCTGTGCTCAATGCATGTTGGATTTCATCAACCCCAATGACCTGGATCACCATAGTCACACAAACAGGGCTAACAGTATGCTACACATAGTCAGTCTCCAAAGCCAATGTTATGCTTCATAAGAGTGAAGTGGTGACTGTCATGGCACCCATGCAGATGGACAATGAATGTGTAATTGCTGAATCCTACACAAATGCACTTTAATCACTCACATAAGTACAGTGATTGTGCCATTGAAACAGAACCAAGATTCAATCAAAAAAACAGGAAGGCAAACTGGTGGTACCCTGCCTTAAACTGTACAACATAAGGTAGTAACTGTTGCAAGAGTGAACACACATGAGTGGAGGAGATCCCTGGTCAGCCTCAGTAAGATGTAGATGCACCATATAAAGCCACACAAAGCTACTGTGAAACAAATCATCCACATGTTATGTGGCCAACCACAGAGCATTCTATAGCTGTGTCATGAATCGTAATGGCAACAACAAGACCTGCCGGGCTTCACAGCACTATGGCATGAGAAGTATTGCACCTACAGAAATAGCACCTGTTCATCCACTTAGGGTCTTGGATAACCTAAACCCACACTCACCTCCCCTCAACAGGTACACATATTTATATATCCATGTACACTACAGAGCCCCCTGTAATAACAACTATGCAGGTACAAGCTGCACTCTCTAAAGCCATACATACAGCTTGCATGGGACCTGTCAACATCCCAGAGTGTATCCTACACAAATGTCAGAACAATTTGCTCTCCACATACACATCATGTACAATCATAGCTTCATGTCAGGCTATGTACACACTGAATGTTGCACAGCAACAGTTATCACACCCCACAAAGGGGGAGACACCACTGATAATGGGAAATAGTGCACTGCTATCCTGATGAGTCTGGTCTGTAAGGCCATGAACCATGATCAACTTATTTGATGTAGTCAGTACAGATGTAGATGACAGTAAAGTTGATTCCACAGCATATCATGACCTTGCCAGGACTTAGGACACCATCACCCATACTGTGTTCCAGCTACACTCGTAAACTAGGTGTATATTCCTATGTCACAGGAGTGGTTGGCAACTGGACTGCTGGCAGAACCAGCACTACAGAAGGTGTCTGACTAATACACGCACATTAAACCAGTGCCAGCTACAGTAATGCAGGGTTAATTCCTGGTACTCCCCCTCATTGTTATCTATACCACACAGACTAACATAGAAGGCATCTGTCTATTGAAGTTTGCACATGACTATGAACTAGGAGCAATTGTTGACTCAATGAGTGCTGTGAGCAACATACAGAAGGGCCTTTGTGGGTCAGATGTGTGGTGTGTGATGTATGGCCACAATCTGACAGCTAAATATTGTATACTCATCCCCTATGTTAAAAACCCTGTACCCATAAACTACCACCTAGGAAGCGGTCAACATAATGGAAACTGTGTGTGTATGGGATGCAGCTGGACAGAAGTCTTTCCTTTGACAGTTACTTCATCATACCAGTCAGGTGGCACCCCTAATCATGACAGGGTGCCATTCATGAATATAGAGATCATTGTTCAGCCATACTCAACACTCAAGTGACCCATAATAGATCACATATTTTCTTTAAGGGTTATTGGCCATGTTCAGATGGCCTACACTGGCCTTTCCGATCCCTAGCTCCACTATGTAGCATGATGCCTACCCTGAATAAAACCATGTCCAACACAGAGATGTTGGACATGCTACACTTACACATCCTGATTTCAAATAAACACATACTTCATGGACATCCACTTTTCTAGTACAAGAATTACAACATGCCTGACAGATCCCTGTCTCATACACCTTACATACTCCTGCCACACTATGCATCCCTGTCCAGTAAAGCTGCACATTTCCCCTCTTTAAGACATGGTGTGATGACCGCATGGAAAATATATCAGTAACCCTGTGGATCAGTTCTGTGGTACTGCTTGAACTGGCCACTAAGACTTAACTGTCTGTTGGCTACAGCTAGGTAACCTTTCAGTCTAGGCTCATAAATGGCCCAGGGCATATATCCTACTAGTTCACTATGACCATACATGCTATAGTTGATATCCAACCCTGCAAATACCATCAAGCTAGCCATTGTCCCATGTGTTTCACATGTGCAACACAGGTAATACATGGCAGAATGCTAAACTGCTGTACAGTGCCATGTAGATGTATATGGCAAAACACATACATGTAAAACTGTCCATGAGCAAGTCTGCAGGGTCACAGGTCATGTCCCTTAAGGCTGTGTATGACTATATATGTGACATATACACAGCATTGAGGTCTATTGCATTAATGTGAACACATCCAGGCATGTGCTGATAGGTAAAGACACCAGTACAGGCAAACAGACACGCCCACATCAAGACAACATTCACATGGAGTATGAGCGATGTCATCACTTGAGACACACATATATGGTGATAACATCAAATCACCAGTATGTGTCAAATGTGTGTGAGTTAAACATGCCAGTGGTGTTAGTGTCATGTAGATTTGCAAAGACATATTTGTAATCTTAATAAATGTGATACACGTATGTTCAGCTGTACTTCTGTACTTCTCTGTGAGTTACTGTGACCTGTCTCCATCATTATATCTTCCAGGTATGCTGCGTGCCAGGCTGCCACCATACACCCACTTGGAGGATGAGTTCCTCATTCCATACTTCCTCGACAACCATGTAACACTCTTCAGCCATGTGCCATAGGATGCACAACAGCGGGATGCCCAGAGGGAGGAACTGCACAGGAGGGTAAATGATGTTGGCGGCCACAATCACACCTATCAGCAGGAGCACTGACACTGTACCGACATCATTAGATGGGCAAAACAGCATGCAAATGCAATCGCCAGGGAACAAGGTACAACAGGTGGGGGGCCATTCACCCGGCCTCCACTCACATGTACCGAGGAGCTACTGGCCAACCTGGGGGCACCTGCAGAACTCCATCCACAAGCTTTAGCTGATATTGTGGAGGTGGGTGTCTCACAACCACTGAGCCTGGAGTTGCCTGATAAGGCACTGCTGCACATATAACACAACTATATTTCATATAGTGACATGTATTACTGTACAATATGTAATGTAACATCATATGCAAGGCATGTATGCACACATGCCACATACTATAGTTTTCTACTCTATGTACGCACAGATGTACATACTCCATAGTATAGTCTATTGTACTGGCTTATGTGGTAGCATGCACATTGCACCCTGTAGCTATCACACAGTTGTGGATAATGATCTTACTGCTGTGACACTCTTATTTAGGTACCTCTGGCATTTTGCAGTGACAGCAGCCTGTTGCAGGTGAGAGTGTTATTATTTATCAGGCTCAATAATGCACAGATCATAATAATTGCATGCTTTCTGCCATGTAGCCATTTAACACACATACACATAATGTATGGTGGCCCTGTTAATATATACAGGTCAGGCCTGCAATGCATCACAGTGGTTACCCATGTGGAATAATTGAAGACTATATAAAACACCTACACTAAACCCTACAAACTGTCATTGCCAGATGTGTGGACAGCCGTGAATACAATGGTGCAGGTGTGGCTCACTGTAGGGACATGTACTACAGATCAGCATTACACATGTGGGGAATACCAACAGTACTATACAGAGAGCATGTGTGTGCACACACTTTAAATGTTTTGGAGCTGGAGTATGACCAGCCCACAGGATTCACCCTTGTGGATTATGCCCTTGCTATGAATGTTACACAATGTCATGTGCTATCTGACATGTCCATAGCATTTAGTGGGCTGACTGCAACACTGCTTAACTATCCTGCAAAACATGATATCACACATCCCAAACATACTACCCTTTGTCTGCATAACCCTGTCCTCAGTGGAGCATATGACATCTATGGGTGTATGTCATATGGGACAACACTGACATGTGAAATAGATGCACATCACAACCATTGGACAAAACATATTTACACATGGCCGTGGAGGATGGCCAGAGACATGAAGCAACACACACAGTAGAAGTGATGTACATGCGTGTACACCCTGTTGTACATTGGCTCGACACAATACAACTATGGCCTTTGTGTAATGGTGATATTGCAAATGTGAAACACTAAACATCATACAAGTCTGTGCACAGTTTTGTGTAGGCATGACATCAAACCACCACATAAAATGTCTTGAACATCATGAGTGTGTCATGACATGAAAGCATCCACCTATACAGTATCAAAATACATACATGTGTTGCACAACATACACATACAACCACATCAGGCCACATATACAGTACATTCACCTTGCTGGTGTCAGACATCACTGTCATGCTTGCTCCTCATGTGTGTGAGGTACACAGATGGCATGTGGGACATGGAGTATTGCTAAGTTAGCCATGTTTGGGCATAGTTGCCAGGCATCAGCAATATGGTTGCAGATGTGCAGGGGTGTCATCTGTATACGCTTTAGTGACCTGCATCACAATTTCACATTAGGGTTTAGTGTGTATACACCTCAGTGATGTGGGTCACATTCCACATTAGATATGTATTGTATCTGAACACAGTCATGGCTATGAACTGTGACTGTAACTCACACTGTATAGCAATAGTGAAGTCATATGATACCCTGCAATGGCTATGTACATCAGCTCAATGTGCAGTATGTCACTGTATATTTGTAGGGCGGACTGACAACATTGCGTCAGCTGAAGGTCCATGCTAGTAAAACACATCCCTGCATTGGGACACCATTACCTCACTGTATATTTGAAAGGACACCATTGCGTTAAACATGTATGCATGTCATTCAACACGTCCACAGAAGACATGTCATACTACATGCGATTGGCAAGGACATATGCCACACATCAGGCTGCTGTACTGTTAACCAGTGCTGGTCTGTGGCACCATTACAAAGTAGGGACAGCCATGTCAAACATGTGTGTACAGCCACATGCACATTGTCTGTAGACTCTGATCAGGGGTAAGCAGAAAAATGTTGAACAGACATGCACTGCTTTGGGGGAGATATGCAAGCTAGGGCTCAGGCAAAGATAGTATTCACGCAACAAATCCTTCTGCCCATGTCTTCCTCACACATAGGGGCAGTGGACAACACAAAGCATTAGTGGCAGATGTACAAAGGTCAGCAATAGTCTGTTAACATGTGGGGTATATTGTACAAAACATGGCAGTATGGTGCAACAGTGCATAGTGCATGCATTGTGTTGCAGGTTTGGGCCATAACCTACTAACACAAATGGTGCAACACAGGGATGTATGCTAACTACTAATATAATTGTGAAGGTGCATGCCTTCTGCTATAACACATGCATGCTGTTGTGTGCAACTCAGGAATGTATGATAACTACCACTATAAATGTCTAAGCTGAATGCCTTCTGCCATATCACATGCATGTTGCATGCCGTTGGGTGCCATAGCATGTGTCTCTGTCTGTTTGTGTCCATGTCTGTCTGTTTCTGTGTCTGTCTGTGTCTGTCTGTCTGTGTCTGTTTGTCTCTGTATATCTGTCTCTGCCTGTATGTGTCTGTCTGTCTGTCTATGTCTGTCTGTCTATGTGTGTGTCTGTGTGTGTGTGTGTGTGTCTGTATGTATGTGTGTCTGTCTGTGTGTCTGTGTGTGCACATCTGTCTGTATGTGTGTGTGTGTGTGTGTGTGTGTGTGTGTGTGTGTGTGTGTGTGTGTGTGTGTGTGTGTGTGTGTACTGTGCTCTATAACAGTTCTTGTCTGCCCCTCACATGTGTTGATGTAGGTGCATTGCCCTCCTGCAGTCCACCTGATATTAGTGTCCCCACAGACTCTATCAGTGATGATGAAAGTATGACTGAGACACAGGAAGGGTTGTCAGGGGCTGAATCTGTGCCATTGGTTTCCATTCCACCTGCATCCCCCTCATCCCTATACACAGTACTCATGCCTACACATACCCCATCACCAGTGGCCATAGAGGAAGGACAGTTGGTGGATGGTAGCATGGAACAGGAACGTGTGGAGACTATGGAAGGTGTGCCTGCACACCATGATCCCAGCCAACTGACTGGTGATGTCCCACACAGGCTTGTGCCCAGTGCTGCTCATAGGAGGACCTCTGGCCAACATGCCCCTGCAAGACATAGCACATAAGCTGGGTGTCACCAGACGCATGTTTCAGGCTGTAATGGAGGCACAGGCACGTGCTGAATGGCACAACAGAGAAGGTCTGAGGCTTCAGAGAGCTGCTGTCCGTTCTTTAACTGACAACATCCAGGCAGTTGCAAATGCTCACCATCATCTTGCAGATGTTTTGGATAGACGATTGAGTGACATGGTGGGAGTCCTTGACTGTGGCATGTCAATCCTCGAGCGTGGAATGTCTGTGCTGGAACATCTGGTGGGAGTGAGTTATCGGGCACGTGGACGTAGGCCAGCTACATCACCTGTTGAAGGTCTACGTGAACATGCTACTTCACATGCCTGCTCCCATAGTACCTCACAAGACATCTGCAGCAGCTGGAAAGGCCACAGAACTACCTCACAAAGAGGATTACTGGCCTCAAACAAATGCCCTACACTGACCACCTCAAAAAACTCCAGCTTTACTCTGTAGCATATCGCCGACTCCGAGGTGATCTCTGCCTAACATATAAAGCTATGTCAAACCTAGAGCTGTTGGGCATGCTACACTTAAAGAAATCCCAATCCCTCCAAGATACACACTCTAGGGACCTAAACCTTGTCACCACAATAAACAGGACATGCAGGAGGGATAGATTCCTGTCCTAGTGACTTCCTATACTCTGGAACAAGCTACCCATCTATGTCAAGCAAAGTTCTTCATTAGCACTATTCAAAAAAATCTTGATGAGTGAATGGGAAATAGGAAAAACACCCCGGGGATCATTTCTGTGTCTTTGCTCGACAGTGGCACAGGAAAATAACTTTCTTGGGTGTCGTAAGCCATGGAACTTTGCTGGCTAGGCTTACGTAGGCCCTTGGGCCGATAGCCTAGTACCTACCTATGAACCTATGAACCTATGGTGCTGTGCTGTCCATACCAGGACACAGCAGGCCATGTGCATATGGTCCTGGATGGTCCCAACAGGGACACGGTTCCAGTTGACATGTGTCATCAGACAGTACCCAATCTGGACCTTTGCCTGGTAGTGCCCGTGCAACCCTCTGACAGGCGCAGGTGACATGGCCATGCCCGGACACTGTGAACTGTGAAACCTGCCCTGTACAGTCTGCAGCTGTCAATAATACCCCTGTATAGGCCAGCCACATGCCAGACCTGTGTGCATACATACACACACACACACACACACACACACACACACACACACCAGAAACAAATATAGGGCACCTCAACACACACACGCATAACATCCACACATGCCCAATGAGATCAAAGGCCCTAACCCACACACATGATGTCATGCAATGGTGCAGACTAGGACTCTGGCAAACATTATCACCCTGTGCATATGATAATGCCTGTGCCAAATCCCTGTCACCCACACCATTGGTGCAGGGACATGCTCATATGGTCTGATGCACAGGGTCAACATACTAGTAAGACAATTGTAGATTGCAATTGTTGAGTAGTGTTGACAGGCAGCAGACATACCATGTACTACAGTTTTAGAATGCATTTTGTACTTTTGACAGTATGTATCATGTGTAACAGTAACTGCATGTTGATCTTGATATTCTGCCTTCCTCTTTCAGGTGTAATTGCATGTACCATGGGATTTCAGTGTTTGCGGTTAGTGTCCCATATGTAAATGTAGACTACTCAGAGGTCTGTATGACAATACCTGCATGCACTTTGTAGCTTCCACATCACAGTTATAATCTCTGAGGTTTCAAACATGTTTACTGATCTAATGATCCAAGAGCATGATAGCTGTGTAGTAAGCTACTGTGGCCAGAGCCATCACATCCATAGTGGGTGACATCACAAGTATAGTTACCTGGAGCGGGGAGGAGGTTAAAGAGTAGTTTAGAAGATGACAAGGGTAAAGGCCAGTGGAAAAGGTGGCTTCTCAGTGGGAAGCAATAATACACACTCTCATGACAGGATGCATACACATACTCAGGGATTCACAGATACAGTAATACACCCACGGATTCACAGACACAGTAACACACACTCTGACACACGCACACAGTTGCCAGTGTTGAGATGAGAACCCCTACCTATATGCAAATCATCATTATAGTACTACACAATTACAAGATGCGCCACAGAGATTACACATGTACAGGTAGTATGAATGGCCTATGTTCGAGAACATCAACAGGGATACTAGATTGTGGAGAGTGTATGTGGGGAGGGGGGTTCATCAGTAGGCTATGTAACAACAAGCCTCACCCCAGGGCGTACATGTTTACAGGTGGTTAGAATGCCCTTTTAAGACTGATGACATCAACAGGGATACTAGATTGCACTGAGTGGATGGGGGAGGGGGTCTTATCATTTCACTATGGTAAAATACAGCCTAACTCCAGGGACCGGACAGCAATACACACACACACACACACACACACACACACACACACACACACACACACACACACACACACACACACTGCAGCATTCACAAAGATATACACTTATGTCACACACATACAGACACTTGACATGTGTGTGATTCAAACACCTGCCTATGTCTTGCTTTCTACACTTCACTCTGTACAGATGTCTACAACAGTGTACAGGAGAGCAAAAAATATTTGGGATGTATTCCCCATCATACGTGACATATATGGGCACACACACACCCACACGTGCCAGTACTGTGAATCAAACACCTGCCTATCTCATGATAGGTATTACAGAGTGACAGCACAATTGCATGCACTACAAAGCATACTAACTCTTTCCTTTGCCAACTGTGCCGATATATGCACAATATATGCACAGAGGAGGTGTTACTGTTCCAGGTGTCAAGAGGTTTGCCTTCAGTGTCACCCTTACTGCATTCTACATTGTGTGTCTTCCCCTTCAATTAACAAAACCATAGCTTAGCAGTTATACAGATTATTGTAGGAATGGTTGTAACACACCTATGAGCTGTCCTCAGTAATCATTCATCTGCAAAGTAGCCCCACCACTTAGTAATGCCCAAACATTTGTCCATACCTAAAGTACAGCTTACTGTACTTTGAGCATATCACCAAATACAGTTGACAATGTTGAGGCTGCATTGCAACTGCATGATGTACTAAGACAGTCACCGTCAAACATCAGACACTGCACACACATGGAATCTAAACACACATCAATACATGTACACATATGCAGTCTCCATCAGTAAGTGGACTAGTAGGTCAGGAGGATACATTCCACACCTTCCCCACACCATGTGTGAACCCTCGCTGAGCATTACACCATAATGGATGTTGTATTCATGTACTGGTAGGACACACAACCACCTTCACTGAATAGCCAAGTGTACATTTATGCCAATAGCACATCAGCAAGAAACACACACAGCAATATTCCATGTCATGATCCCACAAACTGTTAGCTGACAGTTCCACTGTGAAGCCAGGGCACTGTAATGGTCAACAGTGAGCACATCATATTTGCCACACACACCTCATGATTACTTGAAGAGTGCCAGCAATGTGCTCTGTTTGAGCTAGGCATTACACTTATTCAAGCATGTGTGAGGTCTGTGGCTTGTAAACATCTCACCCCAGCATGTTCTGGCTATTGTGGTAATAAGTTTAATGTCCAGACAGCACACAGCATGCATGGCTTGCAATTGTTGACATGGGGTATATGTAGGAGCTGTGGGCACACATGGCTGTACATGTCATGGACATATCACCTGTGACTACTCAGGAACATACAGAGCAGAGCTGGATTTCCCTGAGTCTGTCAATACAGGCTATGTGTGTAGGTCCTATGATCCTGTTATTTGGGTATGTTTGTAGGCATTGCATTTGGTGGACATGTCTAATGACATACATGCCACATGGGTTGTTGTATGATATGATAGGTGTCATGGGTGACCAGTAGTGAGGGAATATTACCTCTGTCAACATAGATATCAAACCATATGTACTGTTAGCATTCAGCAACCATGGACCTATCTTCCATGTGCATGTGTGTAATTAATGTAGCCACCTGTATGTACAAAGGACAACAACAGCAATGGTATTCTCATTTATGTTGTATGAGTGTGGGATATACTTATCCAGGGCAGGTACATCTAGGTCATATCCAACCATGAGGGTGTTATTTACTGGTGTACAGCAACAGTCAACTGTGTTAATGCTGACAACATCTGAGGGACCATGGTATGTGTACAACTGACCTGGTATCAAACATAGGTATTATTGAATTGCATAACACATTATGCAACTGTGTCAGTACATGGGTACTTTGCACAGTTGATGTAGGGCTAGGAACAGTCCACCAGTCAAAGGTTATTTGGTGTTCTACCATACTATTTCATACCACATGTATGGATGTGTGTTGGTAGTCTGAGGACATGGTGGTGGATGTATATGAGGATACAACCTAGAATGCAGCTTTTGCTACTGTCACCTGTACCTGACACATTTGTGATGAATTATGTCAGATTAGTGGTCTTTACTTGTGAGTAGCCTTTCTGAATATGTGGACACCACCACCTGGAGTGGTCCATACCAGTGTCATGGCCCACATGTCTGGATCTGAGTTATATAGTGGTAGTGCTATTGTGCACTACAGAGCCTTCAGCCAGGTGTTCCTCACTGCACAGATGTCAGTATTCCCCATTGTAGGGTCTACATTGAGCAAATGGATTAAGAAAGCCACACATCTAGCACTGGTTAGCATAAGCATCCGATGCAATTGTCTTGTAGGTGTCAGGGTGTTACTTCTGTGTTTAGGACTTGTGCCTTGGAATGCCACTATATGGTTAAATGTGACTTAGGTATTATCCACACTCCCTTAAATCATGGATACATGTGCTCTGTGACAAAGGCATTACTTCTTTCAGTCATGACATCCCAGAATGACAGACACTGGATAACATCATAAATACAGCAGGACATTGGCTCATTGTCTTGGTCAAGCGGTTGCCACTTGTACCATGACATCATTGCGAGTAGCAGTATTGTGCTTGGTATCAAATGCTACATCTAAGGTGATGGACAGCAGCAGACATTGTGTAGATGGCTAATGTCAGATATGCTTAGTGGAGCGGTCCTGCTAATGACAACTACTAACACAGCTGGGAGAGGTAATCTTGACACCTGCACCTCAGAACCATTAGACAATGGGGCTCACATATTATGCTTGCACATGCCACTGTTCCAAGTATAATGCCACTGTCCACAACCTGATATCAATATATGCCTTTCAGGGCAGCAATGTGTGTGACACATGCTGTAGTTAGCATCCACCTGTGTATCCCAGTTAACCTATTGTCTGTCACTTCCATACATGCATGATTGTGTATACTTCACATATATATGGCAGTACTTCATGTACATGTATGCATGTGTATCACACAGCACAGACACAGATATATCATTTACGGGCCACATACAGGTATCTGGTAGTAAACCTGTATGATGTGCATATATACTGACAGTTAAGATATACATAGCTGTAAACATGTATGTTTACAGTAGGAGTCCATTACAATGTGTTCTGTACATCTAAGTGTATGAGCGTGCACACTGTGGCCTTCTGTGGTTAGAATCGGAGTGCATCCCAAACAGCCCTGTGCTACTAAGTGTATGAGTGTACCCACTGCCACCTTGTGTAATTTGAGTCAGTGCATCCAAACAAGCCCTTTGTTTCTAAGTGTATGAGCATGCCCAGTATAACCTTGTGTAGTTGTAGTCATAGTGCATCCCAAATGGCCCTGTGCTACTAAGTGTATGAGCATGCCCACTGTGACCTTGTGTAATTAGAATCAATGCATCCAAACAAGTCCTGTGATTCTATGTGTATGAGCATGACCACTGTAACCCTGAATAGTGATAGTAGTTGTCCATTCCACAGATGGACATACTCCAGTTCAGGGCTTGTTGTGCTACAACTATACCTCTCAGGCCTACCTATGTCTTGTTTGTGCATACGGGTTGTAATGGACTCCTACTTTAAACATACAGGTTTACAGCTATGCACATCTTAACTGTCAGTATCCCTGTTGATGTCCTCAATCTTTAAAGGGCATTCTGACTGCCTTGAAATGTATAATTTCTGTGTCGCGTCTCATAACTGCGTAGTACTGTAATAGTGATCTGTAGATAGGCAGGAGTTCTGATCCCACCACTGGTGTGTGTGTGTGTGTGTGTGTGTGTGTGTGTGTGTGTGTGTGTGTGTGTGTGTGTGTGTGTGTGTGTGTGTGTGTGTGTGTGTGTGTGTGTGTGTGTGTGTGTGTATGTTAGCAAATGAATGAGTGTGGTTGTGTGTGTGCATTTGTGTCTGCATCCTGTCATGATAGCGGGTTTTACTGCTTTCCAAAGAGAAACCACCTTTTGCACTGGCCTTTATCCTTGTCATCTGCTAACGCCCCCCCCCCACTGCAAGTAATCAGTCCTGTGATGTCACCCAGCTCAGAAGCAGAATCAGAGTAAGTGTAATTGTATGGGTTTTGCAGCACAAACCTCAACTGCATACCACTCTACTAGTTACCTTCACATATGCAAGACTTGTAAGCACAATACTGGCAAATGTGTGTGTTTGTGTGTGTGTGCCTACCCTCTAGCCAGGCATACACATGTGTTATGTCTTTTAACATGCTGTACACCATGGTAGTCATCTGTGGTGAGTGGAGTCTACAAATTATTACATAGTTAGGAATAGAAAAGAATAGATAGTCAAGAACGACTGCTGTTGGGTATGTTATTTTCCTGTGGCACTGTTGAGCAGCGACACAGATGTGGTCCCCGGGGTTTATGTCCATACCCATCATTCCCCCACCCAAACTCCACAGTCCCCAGGGTATATTTCCTTAGCCATCATTCCCCACCCCATACTCCACATACACAACAACACTCTCTGGTGAACTGATTGAGATTTAAATGTTATAAAACAAGAGTTTCCTCTGTTTTGTGTACACATCAATTCCTTTGGAACCCTTCTGTGTCACAAAGGGTGTTCAGACATGTTTATATATATGGCTATAGCTGTGTCTGTGTATATGCATATGTAGATATATATATATATATATATATATATATATATATATATATATATATATATATATATACACACACACATATATATATATATATATATGTGTGTGTGTGTGTGTGTGTGTACACATCCCGTAAGTGCATATATGTATTTAGTATTTACTTGTAACAGTTGTACATATGTAGACTTGTCTATGTTGTTTCACAGAGTACAGTACATTCAAAGGTACTGTACATATGTACACAAAATGACTGTCCCATTTGTTTTCAGTACTGTGGAATACCTGTAGTAAAATGTGTATTATAAAAACCATGAAACATGTATACAGCCCAGATGGCTTAGTAGTAAGTCCAGTGACCTTGATGTGTATGGTCCAGGGTTCAAGACCTGCAATGGTGATTGACAATGTCATTTTGGACTGAATAAGATACTTTTCGTCAGGTGTAAATGTGTTTTCGTGACAGTAAGCAGCGGGTACAAAGACATGTACAACTGACAGTACACTTGGAATGCCCTTCTTTGGCAATCCTGCTGATGTCACCCACCTAGACATACACCTCTGGCACTGCTATAACCTAATAATTTCTGTAGCATGTCCTGTAACTGTGTAATGCTGTAGTGTAATAAACTAGTTTGGTAGGTTTTCTAATCCCAGCCCTGCCAACTGTGTGTCTGCCTGCTTGAGAAGGGAACAATACTTTTTAGAGTATGCACACACCTTACAATTTACATACTCAACAGTGTGTTTGCTTGCTTGAGAAGGGAACAATACTTTTTAGAGTATGCACACTCCTTACAATTCACATACTCAACTTTGGCAAGGGTGCTGATGTCATCCACCTAGAAATACACATCTGGGACTGCTGTAACCCAGTAATCTCTCTAGCGCGTCGGGTAACTGCGTACTGCTGGAGTGTGATTTAGAACTGTGGTAGGATTCCATCCACAACCATGGCAATTATGTGTTTTCTGTGTGTTTCAATATCTATGTAGGGAGAAATGCATTATAGCCTACTCACTCACAGGACATTTACAATGCCCTACGTTGGTGCTCCTGCTGATATCATTCCTTGTCAAATACATCTCTGGGGAATGAGTTCCCTAGTAATCCTCATGGTGCATCCTATAACATCTCCATGCAGTAGTGTGATATAGATCTTGGTCATGGGTTTTATACAGTTGTGGCTGTGTGTGTCATTGTCTGTTTTGTGAGCAATGCATTTTGGGCTACTCACTTGCAGAAAATTCGAATTGCCCTACTTTGGTAACCCTGCTGATGTCATTCCTTGTGAAATACATCTTTGGGGATGGGGTAGCCCAGTAATCTTTGTAGCACGTGCTATAACTGCATAATGCTGTCGTGTGATAAACTAGTTAGTTAGGCGGTCTATACCAAGATGTGGCAGGTGTGTGAGTGTGTGTGTGTGTTTAACAGTCAGAGCCTGTGTGGAGGTGGCCTTGAGTGTTTAACCACTAGACATGTTGAGGAGCAGTTTTTGTAGTTTTCTTATATGATGGCCATATTATATGTCACAATGTCCACCTCACGAGGATTACAGATTTCAATCAGCCAAGAGACTATGTTGGCAAGCCATACCCCTACATCTGGCAAAAGGCCTGGTGAACAAAGTAGGCACCCCTACTATTACCCAGAATATGGTCTGAACCCATGTGTCATACACAAACACACTTGCCTAGAAAATCCCGCTATGTTGCTATTACCCTGCACATTGTTGACAGATAGTAGGCATGATGTGAATGCAGTGGGCTGCAGAGGGCATGGCATCCTGTCCACCAGTACAATAGGCACATAATTGCGGACAATGTACCTTCGCTATGTTCCCCACTGGATGCCGGCAACATATGTGGTGCCATCAAATGTGATCCACAAAGGACATACAATGCCTTACACACATGCCCTGTATGAACAGATGCCACTGACACCAGGGAATACCTGTATCATGCTATCAATGCAGGTGCAGGGTCAACCTGCTGTCTAGTAGCAGGTCCTGCCACACCAGGCCAGGACTGGCACATCTGATGATAGCAGTCTGTGTACACAACATGTCCCAAGGAATATCAAACACAGATATGGCATGCATTGCAAAACAATGATCACATACAATGGTAACCAGGATGACAGGACAGTTAATACAATACCCATCTGTGTGGGACATTGCAGACACTACACCCCTGAACCACACTGCAGACCATTGTCAGGTGGCCTGATGCCAAGAATTACCCCTCACCCAGCCATGTATTGCCATCTTGCACAGCCAATCACTACACACCCATGAAGCAATGCACACATACATGTCAGTACTGGCACCATGTCTGCATGTGGGGTATGATGTTCCCAACCACAGTCACACTCAGTATAACTCCCATTGGCATACTGACTGATGTCAGACATGTTCACATGCCATAGCCCATAGAAGCACAGGATAACCCCTGTGGTGCATGTAATACCTGTGCATTACTGTAGTGTGGCAAACTAAGTAGTTAGGAAGTGTATTTGTGAGCCTGCCAAAGTGTGCCAATGTGTCAGAGGCCCTTAGAGAGTGTGGTTGTGTTGACAATGACATATTTTCATGTGGACAGCCATGTGTGCTACACCTAATGTATGTCTACTATATCTCTGTTGCAGATGTCACTCACCAGTAGACATATATGTTCTTACAGCACACCAACATGTCAGCTATGTGGCACATGGAGTAACTGCATGCACTTGTAATAATAATGGCTAGTCAGTCAGGGGTTTGAACTCCTATACCGGTAGGTGTGTGATAGATGATGCTTAGGTTTTAGTCTCCCAGCCCTTCTTTGATGTACTTTGTCTCTGTCTGTCCCTCACACACACTCTCTGGTGGATGTGGAGATGTACACCTGCTCAGTAGCAGCTTGCATTTTGTAAGTGATGGTCATGATCAGGTGATGGCCTCTGCACCTATTGCAGTCCTCCTCTAGCTGATTGCATGTGTAACAGCTGTGGTGATATTCCCATAGCCAATTGCATGGAAACACAGTATAATATCTAGGAACATCATGTTGGTGTTTGCCCATAACAGTCACTGTGAGTGGAACCTGGATTTGGTGTTTGGTAAACAGCATCATAGATGAAATCTGGATATTCCTCAATAGCCTAAATATGGGAGGGTGATGTGCCAGACATGGCTACAGCATGTAAGTGTAGCTATGCTTCATTCAGACTACTGTCAATTTAACAAGTAGTGTGTGGTAATGGCTAGTCTGCATGTTTTAATAACTGACAAGACAGTGCTCTGTTTGTGAGGAAACCCCCATCTGTAGGGTAATCTGTGGACTGGTCAGTGTGTGGATCCATTTGTTTCTTGTGTTACTCACAGAACACACATCTGTGAACTGCAGAAGCATAGTGTGAGGATTGCAGTCAGTACATGGTGACAGTGATAAGAGTTACTGTCATCGCATCCCTTATTGGACATATGTCACATGAAACAGTGGTATGACAGTAACTGTCTGAGGTTATCACAGTGACATGCCAATAGTGGGCCACTGTTCATAGCTGCAGTCACAAGTCATCTACGCTTTGGACAGATGTCATGCAGTATATATGCATGTGTTGTGCTCCCTCTGCAAATGTATGACATCTGTTGTCTTGGGTTGATGGTAATATCCATGCATGCTGTTATAAGTAATCCTGAATGCTATTGACTATTACTAAGCCTTATCTGTGTTAAAACTGCAACACCATAGGCTGAATGGGATTGGAGGTCACAGCAGAACCATCTGTCCCACTTCAGCTGGCCATGGCACTGGGCACCAGCATGTCTGGGGCCCAACCTTGGACCTCCACCTCTCTTGGCTCTGCACCACTATCTGTTGGAAACATCACTGATGATGGGGCCTGCCCCCCTGAAAGCAGGTCCAGACAGGAACTTGTCAGCCATTGTACAGTCCAGGCTGTGGTGTGGAGGGGGCTCAATAAGGGGTTTCAAGGCCAGCTACACCAGCTTGAGGGCAGTGTCTCACATTTAGAGGGTAAGTCTACTCCTCCTAGACAGCCCTCAGCATAGCCACCTTTGCGGCTGTGATGGTGCAGTGGTGGCTGCCCATGGGTGGGGACCTCCGTCCCACTGTTTCCATTTGGGGGCTCATGGGTTTGTGACTGCCAAACACCCCTCCCCGTCCAAGGTGCATCCCCTCCACATGTGTCATATACCGCCCCTGTATGCTGTCTTGTCTGTCATCCTACCCAACCTATCCTCCACAAGTATACCTACTCCCCTTCCCCAACATCCCACTTTCACCTTGTGAAAATGGAAACAAAAGGCCTATCTGTTCCCAGTACAACTTTTGCCCCATACATAGCTGTCCATTTCACACACGTGTCCACTGGACACATGTAACCTTTTTAACTTGCATCACAACATACTACTGTTGTCCTCATCCCTCTCTCAGGCACACAATCCTGGTATGCACATGACTCCCAAAAGTTCCAGGTAAATGTGATGCAGATGACCCCATTGTACACACGACACTACCGGTCCCTCTATGGTAACCCCATTTAGATTTTTAATGATGATGATGTTGCACACAGCACCTTGCAAGAGTACTGTTCTCACATAATGATTGGACAGGAACTGCTTTGTTACTGTAAATTAAATGCGCTAAGTAATGTATTTGGGCAATGTACAAATGTTTGCGTGTATTAATGGCACATGTCTGTCTGAAGGAGTCTTGATATCACATAGGACAACACCACTACATAATGCAGCAGTTGCTGGTGTTTCACTTTTCATTCTTTTTTACTGCTTTGTTGTCACATGGTATGCTCTTGATATATCTATCTATATATATATATATATATATATATATATATATATATATATATATATATGTATATCTGGAAATAAACACGCACACATACATCTACATAATGGAATACATTTCATATACTGTTGAATGACTGTGCTGGATGCTATGTTTGTGATAACATCCAATGTCTGTATGTTTTCCATGGCTTACTGGTAAATCACATTGGCTGTGGTGTGCAGGGTCCTGGTTTTGAGCCTTGCAGAGGCTGTTTACTTTGTTGCTGGGCAGAACAAGGGCCATTGGATACGGAGTGATTAAGGCACTTTTAAGCAGTTGTGAGCAGGTGTGCATGGGTTTGTGAGACGGTAAGCATTGGTTACTTTTGGTTACAGTTCCTTACACTCAGTTAACTTCTTGATTGCTTAACCTGTGTAGGAAGTGCTTACCCCCATGCAAACAAGCTGTAACCCGATCACTGCTGCTTAAAAGTGCTTACTCCCGTTTACACCCATGCTAATTTCTTTAAAAGAAAAGAAAAAAGGGGTGATAGGAAAGTGGTGAAAAAGGAGCACAAAGAGGGAAAGACAGTAGGCAAAGTAGCTAGGGATGTGCAGGAAGGGTGTAGGGAAGGTCCATAGCTGTCTATTTCTTCTACAGCAACGGCTGTACATATGCAATAAATTTGGCAGTACATTTGGACACTCACAACCCCGAGAGAGGGGTGAGGACAACAACAGTATGTTGTGATGCCAATTAGAAATGTTTACATGTGTCCAGTGGACACGTGTGCAAAATGGACAGCTATGTATGGGGCGTGCTTTTTTTGTGGGAACAGATTGCCCTTATTTTCTTTTACTTTTAGGTGAGAGTCGGATGTTGGGGAAGGAGAGTAAGTATGATCAGGGAGGATAGGTTAGGTAGGGTGACAGGCAAGACAAACAAGATGCATACAGGGGCAGTATATGACACGTGGGGGGAATACCTTGGATGGGGAGGGGTGTTTGGAAGTCACAAGCTCATGAGCCCACAAATGGATACAGTGGGACTGAGGTCCTGACCCATGGGCAGTCACCACTGCACTTTCACAGCCCAGAAGGTGGCTGTGCTGGGGGCTGTGTAGGAGGGGCAGGCTCACACTCTAGTTGCACCACTCAGCCCTCAAGCTGGCATAGGCAGTCTCAAATCTCCCTGTCCAGACCGTACCATGGGTGACAGGTTCCTTTCCGCTCCCACTCCCGGGAGGACGAGCCCCATCCCCTGCAGCAGTTCCACCCAAAGTTGGTGCAGGGCCAACGGACGAGGAGGTCCCAAGCTAGGCCCCAGATGTGCTGGTGCCCAGTGCCATGACCAGCTGAGGTGGAACAGGTGGGTCCCCTGGGACCAGCCTTCCCATACGAGCTATGTTGTAGCATGTTTAAGGCAGATATGGGTTAGTAATAGTCAACAGCATTCACAATTAGTTATAACAGCATGCATAGGTATTCCCATTATCCAGGGCACCAGATATAAAATCGTTGCAGAGCAGGCAGAACACATGCATATATGGGTAAACAGTGGCCATTACAACAACATGCAGGTTTAATTGATGGCAAAAGGATACCCATATGGGGGTATTTTAACATGGCACATGCATAGAAACAGAAGTGAATATTTATAAACTAATAGGACATATGTCCCAACAAAGATTAGGAGTGTAGACATACCAAATGAGAAAGAGAGAGAGTTCAATTAACAACAAATAAATCCTTGTAGTTTACACAACATTCGTAGTCACTGCAGTGGTATGTCCCTTACATGTATTATTACACTACCCAGTGGTGTTATATTGTACAATGGTATGTTTGTAGATTAGTGTGTGTGGGACCTGTGTCTTACGTACAGGCTTGACAAGATGCAGGTGTAATGCAACATGTTTTGAGACTGCTGACTGCTGTCATACACTTTGGGTGAGATGCTGGGATGACAGGCATGTTTGCATGTACATTCTCTGACTATGTACAAGTCTGACTATCAGTTATATGTCATTTAGAGTTGCCTACATTTCTTGGATCATCACACTAATTTGTCAGGGGAACAGGGCAAAAGGCAGGTGATGTGGGCCATTTATCAGGACATACTGGGCAGATTGGAACAGTTGACTGGGCAGATTGGAACAGTTGAGGGGTATGAATATGCATACCACTTTCTATTTGAGCATTTTAGCATAATCTGTACAGTTGTTAAGTGTATATATGCATACAGCTTTCTCTCTGAACATTCTAACAAACTGTGTGCAGTTGTGTGGAATGATTATGCATACAACTCACTGGCACTCCTGGGATCCAAAGCCCTGCTGTGTGTGACAAAAGTATTACAGTTAAGATCACTGTACACTATGCTATCAGGCAATTGTTGTGAGGCTTTGCAATGTATTTAGTCTAATATGACTGACCTGTTTGTACTTCCAACATTGTTATACAGCACTTCATACACATTTTATCTGCATACCACAGTGTGGGTAACACTTCTTACTACAACAGTACTATTTAATAACTGCAGCAGTACAACAACATATGACTGCAGAGTAAACAGAAGCAATGCAAGGGTTATACCTTTATTTGCAGCATATTACACAAATCTGTATACTGGTACAACACTTTCTGAGGCTCTTAACTTTATTTGTTATGACAGTACATGCAGGCTATTTACTAACCTGCCTCGAGATGCATCCTTTGCAGCCTAGCATCATAGGCTTACTGGTTCACAGCATGCTCATCTGCTGCTGTCAGAGAAGTACAGTGATATTTAGCCATACCTATACATAGTATACACAAGCTAGGCAATTATTAACTACATAGTGGAAGGAGTAATTAGTTCTGGGGCATTCTGCATCTGCCTTGCTTCCTGGATCCACTGTTCCAGGATAGCCCCCGTCCACCGCTTCAGGTCTGCATGGTGGTGCCTGACCTACTCACCAGTCCAGGGGATACCACTGGCACTAGTGAGGTCACGGGCGAGACTGTCCCAGGCCTCCGTTTTGTACTGCGAGCCCTGGTACTGGCCCTGCAGTAGTCTCCTGTCATGGTACTTTACCAGTAGCCATGCCATGAATTTGGACTCCTGGATGTCCCAGTGTTGCACTCTAAAGTGAGTGCCTTCTCCCACTCTAGCCATTCTGCCTGCAGGGGGATGCTACAACCAGTTGTGAGCCATATTCCCACCTCTTCAGTTTAAGTAGGGATAGATTCCCGCACTTTTCCATAATTGGCCGGTTTCGAAAAGGCCAAGCTATGTCTTATTCATTACAGGTTATATATGTGTCTGGTATCCATCATTCATGTGTACTTACACTGTATGGGGTCCTGGGGACTTCATAACTTTATTACAGTGACACTTCAACTCTATGTTTACTGCAGAACTCCAATTCACATATATATGGTCTGTGGCAGGTTATAGAATATTACACTGTACATAGATTCAGTTCACATGTTTGATTTGATTTCCCTCTGGTGAGGATTAGTTTGCTGATACCTCCTTTATATATATTGCTGTCATGGCGTAATGGTTAACTACTGTGCCTGTGAAGTACAGGGTCCTGAGTTCTAGCCTTGCAGAGGCTGTTCGTTTTGTTGCTGGCCAGAACATGAGCTGTTGGGAAAGAGTGATTAAGGCACTTTAAAGCAGTTGTGAGTGGGTGTGCGCAGGTTTGCGTGGAGCTAAGCAATGCTAACCTCCGGTTACAGTTTCTTACACTCAGTTAGCCTCTGCATTGCTTCACCAGTGTGATACTCGCATACCGGCGGCCAAACAGGCTTACACCCACTTGCTCCTTCACTTGCAAATGCACTGCATTTGGTGTTTGCATCTGACACTCACACCCCTGGGTGGGGGTGAGGACTACAATAATACCTTGTGATGCCTATTACATCGGCTTACATGCCTACAGTGGGGTGTTGCAACCATGTGTTCATAGACGTTGTGTAGTGGGTTATGCAATGACACATATGGTCATACCATACTTAGCCATTTAAACTGGACTGTGCTGCGGTGGGACCCATATCGGGGATGGCTGCTGATTAGGTGTAAGCATGCTGGTTGACTGTACAGACTGTCTGTCTGGGAAGCAGTGGTGTGTTTACTTGTACTGTGTGTTTGTATGTTTCACCTCTCTAGGTGGGGGTGGTTGATGCTACGTGTTACATGTTTCTTGATTGGATCCCTCACCCCCATTTGCATGGCCTGTGAACATACGTAATTCATAACTGCTGTATCATATCCTAGCTATTTATATGGGTATATTTACACACACACACACACACACACAAATATATATATGTAGATATATATATATATATATATATATATATATATATATATATATATATATATATATATATATATATATAAACCTCAGCTTTGGCCGGCTAAGAAATAGCTGTATTCAACTGGACGTATAAGAGACTTTAAGTACCTTTATCTGCACTTTTTTTCTAAAAAAATACAGTATTTAAATTGATTTTAACTGTGTTGCAGGAATATTAACTGAACTGGAAGTTAGTCAGTGTTTGCTGAATTTTATTATTTTCTAGTAATTACAGGTGTGGGGGTAGCCACATTCTTTGATTTCCTGTCCTTGCCTATTTAAGTGGTACAGTGTGAAATATTTTCTGCTTAAAAACCTCAGCTTTTGGCTGGCTAAGAACTAGCTGTATTCAACTGGACGTATAAGAGACTTTAAGTACCTTTATCTGCACTTTTTTTCTAAAAAATACAGTGTTTAAATTGATTTTAACTGTGTTGCAGGAATATTAACTGAACTGGAAGTTAGTCAGTGTTTGCTGAATTTTATTATTTGCTAGTAATTACAGGTGTGGGGGTAGCCACATTCTTTGATTTCCTGTCCTTGCCTATTTAAGTGGTACAGTGTGAAATATTTTCTGCTTAAAAACCTCAGCTTTTGGCCGGCTAAGAACTAGCTGTATTCAACTGGACGTATAAGAGAATTTAAGTGCCTTTATATGCACTTTTTTTTTCCAAAAAATACAGTATTTAAATTGATTTTAACTGTGTTGCAGGAATATTAACTGAACTGGAAGTTAGTCAGTGTTTGCTGAATTTTATTATTTGCTAGTAATTACAGGTGTGGGGGTAGCCACATTCTTTGATTTCCTGTCCTTGCCTATTTAAGTGGTACAGTGTGAAATATTTTCTGTTTAAAAACCTCAGCTTTGGCCGGCTAAGAACTAGCTGTATTCAACTGGATGTATAAGAGAATTTAGGTAAGTTTATCTGCACTTTTTTTTTCAAAAAATACAGTATTTAAATTGATTTTAACTGTGTTGTAGGAATATTAACTGAACTGGAAGTTAGTCAGTGTTTGCTGAATTTTATTATTTGCTAGTAATTACAGATGTGGGGGTAGCCACATTCTTTGATTTCCTGTCCTTGCCTATTTAAGTGGTACAGTGTGAAATATTTTCTGCTTAAAAACCTCAGCTTTGGCCAGCTAAGAACTAGCTGTATTCAACTGGACGTATAAGAGAATTTAAGTACCTTTATCTGCACTTTTTTTTCAAAAAATACAGTATTTAAATTGATTTTAACTGTGTTGCAGGAATATTAACTGAGCTGGAAGTTAGTCAGTGTTTGCTGAATTGTATTATTTACTAGTAATTACAAGTGTGGGGGTGGCCACATTCTTTGATTTCCTTTCCTTGCCTATTTAAGTGGTACAGTGTGAAATATTTTCTGGTTAAAAACCTCAGCTTTGGCCAGCTAAGAACTAGCTGTTTTCAACTGGACATATAAGAGAATTTAAGTACCTTTATCTGCACTTTTTTTTCAAAAAATACAGTATTTAAATTGATTTTAACTGTGTTGCAGGAATATTAACTGAACTGGAAGTTAGTCAGTGTTTGCTGAATTTTATTATTTGCTAGTAATTACAGGTGTGGGGGTAGCCACATTCTTTGATTTCCTGTCCTTGCCTATTTAAGTGGTACAGTGTGAAATATTTTCTGCTTAAAACCTCAGCTTTGGCCGGCTAAGAACTAGCTGTATTCAACTGGACGTATAACAGAATTTAAGTACCTTTATCTGCACTTTTTTTTTCAAAAAATACAGTATTTAAATTTATTTTAACTGTGTTGCAGGAATATTAACTGAACTGAAAGTTTTGACTCTGCTCTTCAGTTAGTCCCACCCACCCTCCCTGTTTTTGTTTTGGTGTTAATCTTAGTGGCCTTGAAACTGCCCGCCCCTCTTGTAAATTTGTGTTTGGATACTCCTTCTGGGCCCATCTCATTTACTCACTGAACTGAGTGCAGTGAGATCATATTCTGATTTCAGGCACTCCTACTGTGTACAAAGAGAGCATCTGGGAAACAGAAAAAAAAATTAAGCTTCTTTCCTGCCTTTCCTGTTAAGTGGTATAGACTATTTGTAAGCTTCTGAGCCCACAAGCCCTTCTGTGTTGGAGGGAAGCCTTCTAGCTTAGTTTTTTTTTCTTATAACTAGCCAGTTTTCTAGTTTCAGCACTCAAATCTGTTTCTTTGATCTCAGCACTTGTTCAGAAAAAAAAATTTCATCTGCTTTTACTGTACTTGTGTTTCTACCTACTTTATTTTACTTTTGCATCATCTTAAATGTACTCAATTGTATTTATTATTGCTTGGTGCAACTCATTCTAAGCCTTTTGGTTTAAACACTTGGGCTTCGGACCAGTTGTTTTGCACTGAGAGGGTTTGTGGTCTGCACTGTAGTGGCAGAACAGGTAGCTTACATCCTTCTAGGTTGGGAACTGCTGATTGAGGGCTCAGTGTCTGTTATTCTAAAAGTGTATTAATTCTGGTTTAAACACTTGGGCTTTCAGGCCAGTTATTTTACAATAAGAGGGTTCGTGGTCTGCACTCTTGTGGGAGGAGAGGCTGGACTCTGCCCTTCTGAGCTGGGAATTTCTGGTTAAAGGCTTATAGTACATGCATATCTGAACTGCTTCTTACTGAAGTTGGTGCGCCTTGTTTGCTGTGGCGTAGACTGGATTCGGGCCTGCTGGATCTAGCTTTGTTTGTGTAACTTGAGCACTAATCCAGGCATTCTCTAAAGTATTCAATTGTATTTATTACTGCTTGGTAGTAACTTGATTAAAGTGTAGCTATCATTCTAAGTCTTTTGGATTAAGCACTTGGGCTTCAGACCAGTTGTTTTATATTAGGAAGGTTTGTGGCATGCACTGTGGTGGCAGGACAGGTAGCTTTCATCCTTCTAAGTTGGGAACTGCTGAATGAGAGCCCAGTGTCTGTTATTCTTAAAGTGTATTAGTTCTGGTTTAAGCACTTGGGCTTCAGGCCAGTTATTTTACATTAAGAAGGTTCGTGGTCTGCACTCTTGTGGGAGAAGAGGCTGGACTCTGCCCTTCTGAGCTGGGAATTTCTGGTTAAAGGTTTATAGTGCCTGAATATTTGAACTGTATCTTACTGAAATTGGTACACCTTGTTTGCTGTAGCATAGACTAGATCCAGGCCTGCTGAATCTAGCTTTGTTTATATGCTTGTTGTTTGTTTGCTTGTTATTTCCCTGGAACACTAATTCCACCTAATACGCAGCTTCTCAGCACTTCTGTGGATCACTAGTGATATCTGCATTGCTTACTGTACTTATTTCCTTGTTTCACTTGAAAGAAAGTTACTGTTTGTCATTTCTGCATTTAAGTTACCTGTAACACATTGCACTTAAGTTACCTGGCACTTGCTCACTAAAGCAATTATATAAGTCAGCACTAAAAATTAAAAGCACTACACCCTCACTCCCCACTGGCCCTTGTTTTCAATTATAAAGGAATTCCCAATATTATTCTAGCATGTCCAAAGGTCAGTTGTCAATCTCCTCTCTGGTCCAGCTGGTGAATCTGGGAATCTTGAGGCAATGTTACAACTGCCTCATGTACACAGACAACCCTCTCCTCCTCCCAACAAATTCCAACACATGTGAGAGATGCAACCATATAGCCAAACTGGAGGCTAAGCTCTCTCAACTCAGTACTGGCATAACCAGTCAGGAGGAGAAGGAAACCACACTCACTACAATTCCAGTCTCACATAGACCTACCACGACAGCAAACCAAACACATAATCACACAAAAACATACTCAGAGGCTCTAAATAAAGATCTACCTAAGCAGCAGAGACCTCCAAAGCAGACACCCAAGCAACCGCTACCCCAAAACAAAACACGTGCAACACATATCTCACAAAGCCAGTGTGCCGAACAGTCACAGCCCTTAAGACTAAACAACACACCTGATACAGTTGTAATAGGTGACTCTATCGTCAGGCACACTGACGTCCCGCTCACCAGGCTGAACAAGGAGAGGGTCACGGTGAGCAGCCTGTCGGGCGCTAGGATCTGCCACATAACACAAGCACTCAGGTCACTCCAAGGCAAGTACAAATATGACTCAGTCATTGTCCATGCTGGTGTGAATGACCTGAGATGTACCTCCCTGGACTACATGAAAAGAGACATAGAGGAGCTCTCTGAGCATGTAGCCCAGGCTGGTATGACCCTGACCTTGAGTAGCATCTTATCCTCACCAAGAATGATGCCACAATATGAAGACAAGATGATCAATTTCAACAATTGGCTTAAGTACTGGTGTCATTCAAAGGGGATCCATTGCCTGTCAGCTTGGGATGATATGCTCGACGAGCCACGATGCTTCGCTAGGGACGGCTTGCACCTGTCACCCCTGGGATTTCGGATATTGGCAAAGGCTCTTGCTACCCCCATAGTGCCTTTTTTAGGCAAGGCTCAAAAGACAAACCCACCTCCATAGGTATCACAAGGGATAAGAAACTAAGAGTAATGCTACTCAACGCCAGAAGTCTAAACCTCAAGATGCACGCACTCGAAACTCTCCTTAGCATGGAAAACATCGATATCTGTGCAGTAACAGAAACCTGGTTCAGGGCTCCCGAGAGCACCCCAGCACTACCAGGTTATACCTCATACCATGCTTTTCGCCCCAAAACTTGGACCGAACCACAAAAGGAGGGGAGTATCGATATTCATCAAAGATACCCACACCTCCAGGTTGGTGGCAAAGCACGAAGCATCAGAGACTATCCATGTGCAACTAACAGTGGGTAAAACTGCCTTCCAGTTTATAGCCTGCTACAGACCACCCTCCCAAACCCAGGAACCCCACTCAGCCTTCCTGAGAACACTGGAAAATATGAAGGTCTCTCCAAACACCATTATATTGGGCGACTTCAACTACCCAAACATAGACTGGGAGCATTACTCTAGCTCCAACACCCTAGCCCAAAGGTTCCTAGAATTTATAAACTCAAATGCTATGGAACAACTTGTTACCACTCCCACAAGAGGGGAAAACATACTGGACCTGATCATCACCAACATGGGGAATCTATGCTCCAGACCAGAAGTGTATCCCTCACTGGTACGATCAGACCATAAACTAATCTCACTGGATATTCACATCCCGACCCCACCCCCTGCCCAGAAAACCACAGTGAAAAACTTCTCTAAAGCAAATTTCACACTCCTCAAAACCGAGGTGGAATCCTTCAAAGCCCCAGGGCTTGTGGAAAATACGGCCCAGACCGCAAAATCCTTTATAAACGCATTCTATGAACACCTTCAGGAATGCATGGATCATGCGATCCCAAATAAAACCAAGACCCAATCCTCCAAAGGCAGATGTCCTGTCTGGTGGACCCCAGCCATAAACAAACTGTACAATAGAAGGAGGAAACTACTAAATGATAGAGCAAAATCCCAAAAAGGGAAGGCATCACTGATCAGTATTAGCAAAAAACTATGGGCACACATAAAATTGTCTAAGGCCAGCTTCGAGAGAAAAATTGCACAAGACACTAAGGATAATCACAAGGCTTTCTTTAGTTATGTTAGGAACCTGGGTGGTAATTCCCAGATATGCTCAGAATTAGTCCAAAATGACAAAAAATACACCGAACCCACAGACATTGCCAACATCCTAGCTGACAGGTTCAGCGCAAACTCCCCCCCCCATCCCCACCAAAATTGCAAATATCTATCCCATCAGAGTGCTGCCCCCCTGACATCTCAGATGCTCAGGTAAGAGCCGCCCTCTCCAAAGCAAAAAACACAGCATCAGTGGGACCAGACGGTGTCCCAGGCTGCATCCTACATGAACTCCAAGAAGAGCTAAACCCAAACATAAAACTACTGTTCAATCTCAGCCTTACTACAGGATATGTGCCCAAAGAGTGGCGTACAGCAACAGTGGTCCCTCTCCATAAAGGTGGTGCCTCAACGGAACCTGGAAACTATCGCCCCATAAGCCTGACTAGCTTGGTCTGCAAAGCTATGGAAAGGATCATCATGGACCTCATAAATAAAGATATTGGGGACCTACAGACACTGGATCCTACCCAGTTTGGCTTTGTTAAGGGCAGATCCTGCCTCTTAAACCTGGTTGATTTCTTTGAAACAGTCACCAAGGCCATTGATGAGGGGAAGGTGGTCCACACAGCCTACCTGGACCTCGCAAAAGCCTTCGATACAATACCCCACTCAGGCATTATAGATAAGCTCACCAGCTTAAATATAAATCCCTATGTCACTAGATGGATTGCAAACTGGCTCAAGGACAGAACCCACATGGTTAGAATTGCTGGAGCCATGTCAGACTTCAAACCAGTTACAAGTGGTGTCCCACAAGGCTCAGTCCTGGGACCTCTCTTGTTCGGTATATATTTCTCGGAGGTACAGGCCAACATGGAAGGACTGTGGCTGACCAAGTTCGCAGATGACTCTCCAGCCGACACAAGCATCCTCCAAAAGGGCCTCATAGAAACAGACAACTGGTGCCAGAGCCATGGCCTCAAGCTAAATGCCAAAAAGTGTATTGTCATCCCCTTTGGCAAAAACAAAGTGCCCACAAATTACCACATAGGTGGTAATCCATTAAGTACAGAAGAAGTAATTAGGGACCTGGGGACCCAAGTTGATAGCAATCTCTCATTTGACAACCATGTGGCCAAAGTGGTTAGAAAAACATTTTATATAGCCCACCTAATCATGAAGGGATTCACATCTAGATCAGGGGAGGTCATCGTGCCTCTTTACTCATCCCTCATCAGGCCCATAATTGAGTGTAATGCCCCTTTTGGGATGTACCTTACCAGACACCTGCAGCAACTGGAAAGACCCCAAAAGTACCTCACCAAGAGGATCAAAGGGCTCAAACAGATGCCATATGCTGCCCGGTTAAAGAAACTCCAGCTCTACTCAGTGGCATACCACCTGTTCAGAGGCGATCTGTGCCTGACGTATAAAGCCATGTCCAACCCGGAATTAATGGACATGCTGCACCTCAGAAAATCCAAATCCCATCAAGCTATGCGCTCGAGAGACTTGAACCTCAGCACTGAAATAAATAGGACATGCTGAAGGGACAGATTCATAACCCAGAGGCTCCCTTCACTCTGGTCTAAAATCCCAGTCCAGGTTAGACAGAGTCCCTCATTGACTCTCTTCAAGAGGAATCTTGATGAGCGGATGGGAGATCGTAGGTTTACCCTGGATATCACTTCTGTGTCACTGTTAGACAAAGACACAGTATACTAACCTCGAAAAAGGGCATAGCAAAATAAATTTAAAATGGGTGGCAAAAGCCAAACACATTCTGGCTAGGCTTATAAATGCCCTAGGGCAGATAGCCTAGTATGAACCTATGAACCTATGAACCTATGAACCTATATATATATATATATATATATATATATATATATATATATATATATATATATATATAAATATATCTACATTACTATATACAGATATGTCTGTATATGAAAGCATACATGTATATATTTATATATGGATAGAAGGAAGTTTCTCTGTTCACCTGTGAGAGAGGGGAGCTTTGAGCAGCCTACCTGTCCCTGGAGGAGTGGTTTCAGCCCAGATGTTAGTAGTTTATTGGCCATTTTGGGCTAATTTCTATCTCTTTCACTTCCCTGTTATAAAAACCGCATTTGTGCAGTTTTTGCGCTTGTATTCTGCTCAGCAAGTGCCTTCCAGGTGTTCTACAGAGTCTATAGCAGCAGAGAGACAAAAGAGTGACTTTGGAGTGATTAAGTATCATTTTTCTGCTTTTCTTGCTGTCTTAACTAATTCCGCCTAAAACACAAGTTTTTTTAGTGAATCTGTGATTTTAAAAGTTTGTTATTGCTACATATTGTACATATTTGCTGCCTGCACTTGAATTAAGTCATTTTTGTGTTTAAATAATTTGTTTAACTGTTGTAGGCTACACACTAAAGTGTGATAGCCTTTTCTGTGCATTTAAAGTGTTGTTTTGATTTTATCTACTCTAGGTTCTGAAAAAAAAACCCAAAAATATATTGTTACCCGCTTTCTGAACTAGTATAGCCCAGTTTTTAGGTTATTGCTGAATTCAGGGCTGAGTTACAAGTTTCTGTGTTGCCCATACCTTAATTGGACAGAAGGAAGTTTCTCTGTTCAGCTGTGAGAGAGGGGGAGCTTTGAGCAGCCTATCTGTTCCTGGAGGAGTGGTTTCAGCCCAGAAGTTAGTAGTTTATTGGCCATTTTGGGCTAATTTTGATTGTATCTGCTCTATTTTCTGAAAAAAATAATATATATATATATACTTTTTCACACCTTTCTGAACTAGTATAGTCCAGTTTTCAGGTTAGTGCTGAATCCAGGGCTGTGTTACAAGTTTTTGTGTTGCCCATACCTTACTTGGATAGAAGGAAGTTTCTCTGTTCACGTGTGAGAGAGGGGAGCTTTGAGCAGCCTATCTGTCCCTGGAGGAGTGGTTTCAGCCCAGAAGTTAATAGTTTATCAGTCATTTTGGGCTAATTTCTATCTCTTTTACTTCCCTACTATAAAAACCGCATTTGTGTGGTTTTGTGCACCGGGCAGCACCATTTAGCTAGAGTTAAACTATTCTCGGCTCCACAAAGTCTACTCTTCAATTTTTCCCTTGGAACTAGATAAACCTTCAACTGTAGCACTCAAACCATTCATTTCACAGTCAAGCACTTGCTTAAAACTCATAGCAAGCACTAATTAATCCTAGCACTAGACCCCCCTATACTGTCCAGAAGGACAAGGGTCTCTATTCGTCCCCACCAGCCAATCAGAAAAACAGCTTACTCCACCTATTCAGGCATGTCCAAAGGGCAGTTTCCGGTGTAATCTCCAGTCCAACTGGTGAATCTGGGCATTTTGAGGCAATGTTACAACTGTCTCATGTACACAGACAACCCTCTCCTCCTACCACCAAACACTAATATATGCGAGAGATGCAATTATACAGCCAAACTGGAGGCAAAGCTCTTTCAACCCAAGACTGGATCTGACAGTCAAGAGGAGAAGGATAATACTTGCAACACTCCACCAGTCTCAAATAGACCTAATAAGCCAACACTGGCAAATAACACACATGAATACATGAAAACATACTCGGAGGCTCTAAATAAAAATCTGCAAAAGCAACAGAGACCTCCAAAGCAGACATCCAAGCAACCACCACACCCCATCACCAACCATGAAACACATACTTCACATAATCAGTGTGCCACGCAATCACAGCCATTAATGCAAAATAACATACCCAACACACTAGTGATAGGCGACTCTATAGTCAGGCACACTGATGTCCCACTAACTAGGCTGGACAAGGAGAAGGTTACAGTTAGCTGCCTGTCGGGTGCCAGGATCCGCCACATAACAAAAAAAAACTCAGGTCACTCCAGAAGAAGTACAGATACAACTCTGTCATTGTCCATGTTGGTGTGAATGACCTGAGAAGTACCTCCCTGGACTACATGAAAAGAGACATGGAAGAGCTCTCTGATCATGCAGCCCAGGCCGGTATGACGCTGACCCTGAGTAGCATCCTGCCCTCACCAAGAATGATGCAACAGTATAAAGAAAAAATGATCAATTTCAACAACTGGCTAAGTTTCTGGTGTCATTGAAAGGGTATCCAGTATTTGTCCGCCTGGGATGACATGCTCGACAAGCCACATTGCTTCACAAGAGATGGCTTGCACCTGTCACCCTTAGGCTTTCGTATACTGGCCAAGGCTCTTGCCACCCCCATAGTGCCCTTTTTAGGCAAGGCTCAAAAGGCAAACCCACCACCATAAATAGCACAAGTAACCAAAAACTGAGGGTAATGCTACTCACAGCCAGATCTCTAAACCTCAAAATGCATGCACTCAAGGCACTCTTCAGTATGGAGAACATTGACATCTGTGCAGTAATAGAAACCTGGTTTAAGGCTCCTGAGAGCACCCCAGCACTACTAGACTATAGCTCATACCATACCTTTTGGCCACAGAACCAGGACTGAAACACAAAAGGCGGGGGTGTATCCATATTCATCAAGGATACCCACACCTCCAGGTTAGTGGCGCAGCACAATGCATCAGAGATCATCCATGTGCAACTAACAATGGGCAAAGCTGCAATCCAAATTGTAGCTTGCTACAGATCACCCACCATGGCCCAAAACCACCATTACACATTTCTGAAGACACTGGGAAATATGAAGGTCCTACCAAACACACTAATACTGGGTGATTTCAATTATCCAAATATAAACTGGGAGAACTACTCAAGTACTAACTCCCTTGCCCAACGCTTCCTAGAATTTATAAACTCGAATGCCTTGGATCAACTGGTCATCACCCCCACCAGAGGGAACAACATATTGGACCTGGTCATCACCAACGTGGGCAACTGGTGTTCCACACTGGAGGTCAACCCCTCACTGGTTGGATCAGACCATAGACTAATCACTCTGGATATCCACATTCCGCCCCCACCCCCAATCAAGGAAACCACCATGAAAAACTTTTCAAAAGCAAACTTTACATTACTTAAGACCGAGGTGGAAAGTTTCACAGCCCCCATGCTAAAGGACAATGCTGTCCAAGCTGCTGAAACCTTTACAAAGGCACTCTATGAACATCTGCAAGAATGCATGGATCGTGCTATCCCAAGTAAAACTAAGACTCACTCCTCCAAGAAAAGGAAACCAGTCTGGTGGACCCCTGCCATAAACAAGCTATACAACAGAAGGAGGAAACTAGTACAGAAAAGAGTAAAATCCCAAGATGGAAAGACATCCCTGATCAGTATTAGCAAGAAACTACGATCCCTCATTAAATCATCCAAGGCTAGTTTTGAAAGAAAAATTGCCAATGACTCCAAAGATAACCGCAATGTGTTTTTTGGCTATGTCAAGAACCTAAGTGGAAACTCTCAGATCTGCTCTGAGTTAGTGCAGAATGGCACAAAATACACTGAACCGACTGATATTGCCAACATTCTGGCAGACAGGTTTAGTGCAAACTTCACCCCCTAAAGGGCACATAACCATACTAGAAGAATGTAGGGCCCCATCAATCACCGACACACAGGTTAAAACAGCCCTATCCAAAGACAAAAACACAGCTTCAATGGGACCGGATGGTGTCCCAGGCTGTGTCTTACAAGAGCTCCAAAATGAACTAACTCCTCACCTAAACACACTGTTCAAACTCAGCCTCTCTACAGGCTACGTACCAACAGAGTGGTGCACAGCAACAGTTATCCCACTCCACAAAGGTGGAGCCACAATGGACCCTGGGAACTATCGCCCTATAAGCCTGATTAGCCTGGTCTGCAAGGTTATGGAATGCATCATCATGGAACTCATTAACAGAGACATTGGGAACCTCCAAACCTTTGACCCTACCCAGTTTGGCTTTGTTAAGGGCAGATCATGCCTCCAAAACCTGGTGGACTTCTTTGAGACAGTTACCAAGGCATTAGATGAGGGAAAGGAGGTCCACACAGCCTGTCTAGACCTCGCAAGGGCTTTCAACACCATTCCCCATTCTAGTATTATAGACAAGCTCACCAGCTTGAACATAAACCCCTATGTCACGAGATGGGGTGCCAACTGGCTCATGGATAGATCCCACATGGTGAGAGTTGCAGGCTCTACTTCTGACTCTAAACTGGTTACAAGTGGCATCCCCCAGGGCTCAGTCCTAGGACCCCTCCTGTTCGGTATATACTTCTCAGAGGTACAGGCAAGCATAGGAGGATTATGGCTGACCAAGTTCACAGATGACTGCAAACTAGGGGCCATAATTGGTTCTCTGGCTTATACAGACACCCTCCAATTGGGTCTCACTGAGACGGATACCTGGTGTCAAAATCATGGCCTCAAGCTAAATGCCAAAAAGTGCATAGTCATCCCCTTTGGAAAAAACAAAGTATCCATGAACTACCACATAGGTGGTAGTCCCCTAAATACAGAAAATGTAATAAGGGATCTGGGTACCCAAGTAGATAGTAATGTCTCCTTTATAATCATATTGCCAAGGTGGTTAGAAAATCCTTCTATGTGGCCCACCTAATCACAAAAGGGTTCACATCTAGAACAAAAGAGGTTATTGTGCCTCTCTACTCATCACTCATTAGACCCATCATAGAATACAATGCCACATTTGGGATGTACCTTACAAGACACCTGCAACAGCGGGAAAGACTATAAAAGTACCTCACAAGAAGATTACTGGCCTCAAACAGATGCCCTATGCAGCCCGACTCAAGAAACTCCAGCTGTACTCTGTTGCATGCCACTTACTCAGAGGTGATCTCTGCCTGACATACAAGGCCATGTCCAACCCAGAATTGATGGACATGCTCCACCTAAAAAAAAAACAAATCCCATAGAGCAACACACTCTACAGATATAAACCTCACCACAAAGATAAATAGGACATGCTGGAGGGATAGACTCCTATCCCAGAAACTCCCCATGCTTTGGAACAGGATTCCAATATACATCAGGCAGAGCCCCTCACTAACACTCTTCAAGAAAAGCCTTGACGGGTGGATGGGAAACAGAAAATTTACCACGGGGATCACTGCAGTGGCTCTGCTGGACAGTGGCACAGGGAACTAATGGCTCTGCTGGACAGAGGCACAGGGAACTAATCTAAGGGGTTGGCGAAAGCCAACACATTCTGACTAGGCTTATAAATGCCCTTGGGCAGATAGCCTAGTACTTACCTATGAACGTATGAACCTATATTGCTGTCTATGTATATCTAACAACATATGGGTGTATGGGTGTCTGCATATGTATATATCTATATGTGGGTATGTATATGTATTCTGTCTCTGTATGTATACATTTGTTCTATGGAGAGGGAGAGGTATATCTCCATGTTGCTATGGGTAGATATGCACACACATTCCTCTACATATATACATCTACATCTGGTTATTCCATTCTCTGCCATGTAGACTGGACTTTGGTGCAGTGGGACTCATAGCGGGTGTGGCTGCTCGTTGGGAGACGCCTCTGCACAATAAACACTTTTGCTCACATCCCTAGGGCTGTCCATATAGGCCCACATCAGCCAACACCTGCATACCTAGACCCATAACTAGCTACCCATAGTTCCCCCACCCGCACATCCTCTACTGCACCTGCTGCTGTGGTTACATTCTTGAAGCTCGGTACATAACATACAGTTCTGCATAAATCATATCAATATTCACAAATGACATAGAATTGTTTACAAAATTCCAGATAGCTGGGCTGGCAGTGTCACAGACCTTATAGGCATTCAATTGTAAGATATGCCATACAGATTGTTCAAATGCCAGTATTAGTTGAACTGCTCACACAATGCTTATCATGAGGGTATGCAATTTATAGGTTCATAGGTTCATAGGGGTTTATTAGGCTAATGAACACAAGGGCCATTTTAAGCCTAGCCATGCATCCCAAATCTCTGACAAGTTCTGATAGCCTTGATAAGTGTAAGCATGGGCCTGTGAGATGAATCATTTGCAGGTTACCTGTTTCCATTAGAGACATAGGTGCCAAACCAGGGATGAATTTCCTGTCTCCCATCCAATTGTCTAAGCTGCACTTGAATTGAGATAGGGAGGATCTCTGCTTCACATGAATGGGGAGCCTGTCCATAGAAGAGGTAATCTCAGGGATACATACCTATCTCTCCAGCAGGTCCTATTTATATCACAGGCAAGATTTAAGTCTTTAAAATGAGTAATTCTGGTACTGTTTGTTTTGTGGATATATAGGAGGTCCATCAGAGTGGAGTCTGACAATCCCCTGTATTCTAGGCATAGATCTCTCCACAAAATCCTATAGGAGACAGAATACAGGGATAGAGCCTTGAGGTGGTCTGCATAGGATATATTACTTACTCCCTGGATTCTTTTATTGAGGAACCTCTGTGGACATTCCAGTTGTTGGATATGCCTGGTTAGGTACATACCAAAGGGGGTATTGTACTCAATGATTGGTCTGATGAATGCCGAATACAGTGGAACAATGACTTCCTTGGACTTACATGCCATACCTTTGTTTATAAGTTGCACAACAAAGAATGATTTCCTCACCACCGTAGACACATGATGATCAAAGGCTAGATTACTGTCCATGTGTGTCCCAAGTCCCTGACTACTGGGTCAGCTCTGTCTGTTGTCTATATGATAGTTACCAGGAATGGATGACTTCCCAAAGGATATTATTATGCATTTCTTGGCTTAACTTTTAGTCCATGGCTCTGACACCAGTTGTTTGTCTTCATCAGCCCCTCCTGGAGAACATTTGTGTCAGTGTGAGATTCAATGACAGCTCCGAATTTGGAATCATCTGCAAATTTAGTCAGCCAGAGACCACTGACATTGGCCTTGACTTCTGAGAAGTAAATGCCAAAAAGGAGAGGTCCAAGGACTGATCCCTGAGGGACTCCACTTGTGACAGGCTCTTTGTAGAGGTGGACTCTCCAATTCTAACTTCCTGGGTCCTGTCTGTGAGCCAGTTGGCTATCCAGTGGATGACATACGGGTTTGTACCTAACCTCTTGAGTTTGTCAACAATGCCCTTGTGAGGTATTGTGTCAAATGCCTTGGCTAGGTCAAGGTAGGCAGTTTGAATGATTTTGCCCTCATCCATTGCTTTGGTGACCTTCTCAAAGAAGTCCATCAGGTTGAGTAAGCATGATCTACCCTTGACGAAACCAGAATGGATGGGGTTCAGTGACTGGAGGTTTACTATATCTCTATTGATCATCTCCATGATAATCCTTTCCATGGCTTTACATATAAGACTAGTGAGACTTATGGGTCTGTAGTTTCCAGGGTCTGTAGATGTCCCACCTTTGTGCAGAGGGATGACTGTTGCCTTTCTCCATTCATGAAGCAAGAATCCTTTAATAAAGCTGTGCACGCCTATAGTAGAAGTAGTCACATTTAAATAAAGCAAAGACTTTACTCAAACAGCTCTGTAGCAAAGAAAGTAGTAATCAGTTAATTGTTGAAAGTAATTAATTAACATAATAAACTTGACAAACAGAGCTGTTGAAAGAATAGATCACTGCAAGAAACAAAGTGGTATCATGATATAAAACAGATGATTTATCCAGATTGTACACTTAGATCATGAACCACAAGGAAAATACCTGACTGGAGAATGTGACAAGTTAAATTATGTTATTGGCGTAATGATTATTTCACTTGAAGAAACAGTGGAAAAGTAACCACATGCCAGTCTGATAACACAATACATAAAAGGCCGACTGTCAGTATGGCACATTTGTAAAACAACATAAAAAATATATTTATGATAAGAGATTTTATTGCAATAAAATGTTAGACTTGTAAAATAAAGCAATTATCATTTGACTTATCAAGCTTACACATTATTGAAGTATTAGACAAGTGGGATGTAACAAAAGCAAAACCTGAATTAGTAAAATGACGTTACTAAAATTATAATAAGGTGTTACAGAAAGTAAAGTGATTTTTTTAGTTGATAAATCATGCATTTAGTTATTGTTCATACAGCGACTGCACCTATAAACTCTAGTCAGATGATGCATGTGTTCAAGTGAAAATAAAATGTAATTGTATTCATTTCTAACATCAGCTGTGAGATCATTAATGGTTGCTTGTACAGTCATATAAAAAGGATTTTTCTCCTATAGCGAATTCAAATGCAGACCTAGTAAGAGTTGCAGATTCCAGAACTTGTGATCTAAGTGGAAAACTAAATCCTATAATCTACAATTTCTATGCCAAAGATGGCAGCAATCTTGTACTGTAAGTCTGAAGGCAAGAGTACTGGTAATACAGATGCCCTATAAATAACTGGAAACCATTTTGCCTTTTTGAGGAACAGAGAATAAAGGTCTTTATGGGACAAAGAGTGTAAAGAAATGGTATATGGCATATTTTATTTACTACTTGTTAAAGTAGGTTGGTGATGTATGCTGGAGTGAGAGGTACAAATGTTTGGGAGCATTCAAGTTTGGTATGGGTAGATTAATTCCAGTAGCACTTGCAACTTCAGTAATATGGAAATGGCAATGTCTATAGCAAAGTCCACAATGGCATAGGACCTTGTTGATATAGGTTTCAATATATGATTTTAAAATAAAAGGGTGCATTATAAAAGAATGCAAGACATTTATGTTGCTATGGTTGCACAATAGGAACGTTAGCCAGGTCACAGACATAGGGGCTTCTTTTAGGTAATGCAAAATTCTAAGCTGTTTTAACTTTTGGAGAGGGGTTGGAATTTACTTTTAACTTGTTTTCTTTTTTTACAGCCCTTGAAACAGGCTGCTAACATGCTGAAGACTGTCTCAGACCTATTGGAATAGCCAATGAGGTAATGACATGCACTTTAAGGAATAAATCTTCAGCACATACAGTTACTGCATTTTGGAGGAGCATGCTAATAGTAACAAGAATAACGATTAGTCCAAGGACAAATCCTTATGGGGCTTATAGGTTTCTTGGGCAAAAGTCAAGGCTTATTGGCAAACTTTGATCTTGATGTTTTATATCCTATGTTGGAACTTGTGGGATCCCAGGCAATCATCCAATTTCTTTTTGAAAGGATGAGCTGATGATCTGAATTTAATAAAAAGGGGGAGTTTATTCCGTAAGTGTGGCAGTCTGAGAAATGATGCCATGTTTCATAGTATGGTTGATATTAATTTATATTGAGGCTGAGTGTCTTGTTGTGTTTAAGCCCGGAGGGAATTATAAGAAAATGTTTTAAGGTGTTCTTTAATGGTCTGCAGGTCAAGTCTGCTCAAAGAAGGAAATATTGTATAGAGATGAAAGAGAATCGCTGAATTTTTTGATATGAAAAGCCATATGATTGTGATGAATTTTTGAACTTTCTCCAATTGTAACAGATGTCACACAGGTAGGTTACAGAACAAGGTACAATGTTGTATAATAGGTTTAAAAAACCCTTTCACAATAAGGAAATTACTTTTCTGGCATGGCAGCTTTCAACCCTTGGCAGATCAAGTAAACAACTTCATATGCTTTGACAACTGTTGTGGATATATGTTTATCAAATCAAAAGTCATCCTCTACATGAACATAAAGGTATTCCACTTGTATGTCAGTTTTGTACCTCTTAACCATTAACCTTAATCAGTAGTGTATGAAGCTAGTATGTTTCAATAGCCAAATAGCAGAGTGCAATATATATATATATATATATATATATATATATATATATATATATATATATATATATATATATATATATATATAGTTTTTTAACATTAAAGGATGGCCATTTATATTGCGCTACCTCTATGTAATGATAAGTTTTGTTTGAAGGATTTGGGGATCCTACCTTTAAAATAGCATAATTCTAATATACATGGCCCAGTAACCACTATAGAAGTGCATTGCTATAGCATAAGTCTGATGTACATGGCCAAGTAACCACTATAGAAGTGCACTGCCCTAGCATAAGTCTGATGCACATGGCCCAATAACCACTATAGAAGTGCACTGCTATAGCATAAGTCTGATGCACATGGCCCAGTAACCACTATAGAAGTGCACTGCTATATCATATGTTTGATGCACATGGCCCAGTAACCATTATAGAAGTACACTGCTGTAGCATACATCTGATGCACATAGCCCAGTAACCACTAGAGAAGTGCATTGGTATAGCATAAGTCTGATGCACATGGCTCAGTAACCACTATAAAATTGCACTGCTATAGCATAATTCTGATGCACATGTCTCACTAACCACTATAGAAGTGCACTGCTATATCATATGTCTGATGCACATGGCTAATTAACCACTATACAAGTGCACTGCTATAGCATAAGTCTGATGCACATAGCCCAGTAACCACTATAGGAGTGCACTGCTATATCATATGTCTGATGCACATGGCTCACTAACCACTACAGATGTGCACTGCTATATCATATGTCTGATGCACATGGCTCACCAACCACTGTAGAAGTGCACTGCTGTAGCATAAGCCTGATGCACATGGCCCAGTAATCACTATGGAAGTTCACCGCTATAAAGTGTGATGCAGATGGCCCAATAACCACTATAGAAGTGCACTGCTATAGCATAAGTCTAATGCATATGGCTCAGTAACCACTATAAAAGTGCACTGCTATAGCATAATTCTGATGCACATGTCTCACTAACCACTATAGAAGTGCACTGCTATATAATAAGTCTGATGCACATGGCTAACTAACCACTATAAAAGTGCACTGCTATAGCATAAGCCTGATGCACATGGCCCAGTAACCACTATGGAAGTTCACTGCTATAGCATAAGTCTGATGCAGATGGCCCAGTAACCACTATAGAAGTGCTCTGATATAGCATAAATCTAATGTTCATGGCCCAGAAACCACTCTGGAAGTGCACTGTGTGGTACATGTTAAACTATTTCTAGGGAGCCTCTCCAAATCCTACTTTATTAAGTCTGATCAATAGTAGCAAGTATTTGGTTAGAGATACATGAAGCTCAGTTACTAACAGTTTGGATAGGAGGTGATGAGATAAAATTGGTAATTTATAACCAATTCCACAGGAAAGTCCACAGGAATAGATGGTATTCCCGTGGAGGCTAGGGTGGGAAAATGATAAAGATCTGGAGGTTTTGTTTAACAATATTTTAAGAGGAGAAGAAGCACCAATATCTGCTGATAGGGATGACTGCAATTAGGGATACAGACGATAGTCAAGAGGGGGCTGGAATTTATTGGAGAAAACTGGCAAAGGTATTGGGAGCAAATAATGTGAAAGAGAAAGGGAATAGAATGAGAAGAGCCCAAGAATTTATTTGCATTGCAGGCTAGAGATTGCCTTCCCTATTAAGGACTGCTGTCAGAGTATAGGCAATGAGGAAGAAATAGGGGCATCCTAAGCAAAAGACCAGCACTGGTAGAGCTTTTAGTACAATCTAGAATAGAAGCTGCTGTTAAAAAAGGAATACTTAGTAGAACATGTAAAATATTGCATGATAACTAAAAGAATCAATCAGAGGAGGTTAGATGGGATTGGGAAGAGGGAATGGAAAAGCAATTCACAAAAAAAACAATGGGGGGTATATGTATGTCTCCCAAAGCAAATGGTGGAGAAGTGATTGAGAAGAAAGAGGTAACTGGGAACATATTTTGTGGGAGTGTAATGAACTGGAAGACTTTAAAGATTCATTGCAGACTACTCTGTCAGTGATACTGGGTGAGCAAACTGGTGTAACTAATGAAATTACTTTTTGAGCTATGATACAGAATCGGAATTGTTAGACATAGTAAGGCATTGCTGAGTCTAATTATGGTGGCTGCCAAAAAAGCAATTACTATAAAATGGAAATCAGAGGCTAAACCAACTGTATTAGAAGTCATGAATATAGTAACAGAGATAAAACAACTGGAATTGGGATCTTTAGAGAATGATAGGAGAAAATTACATAGAAAAAATGGGAATTGTGTGAACAATACATTCAGAGGAGGAATGAGATTTAAAATAAGGCAGGATTTGAATGAGCTATGTAATGTTTGACTAACAATGACTGGGTGGATTATAAGTGATTTATAATGTTTGCAGCGAAAATTATGTCAATATGGTGTGTGAAATATAATATTTGCAACTAAATTATGTCAGTATGGTTTGTTTTCATTTATATAATATATGATTGCCTATGTCATATGTGCTTATTTTTATAAAGATGTTTCTTGTTTAAAAAAATGGGCATGCATATTTACCAGTGATAAGTTGGGTTCAGGAAATGGTCTACTGCCACCTATACCAGGGACCCATGCTAATTGCAAGAGGGAATTATGTGCCCTTATTGGCCAGTTTGCACTTGTCATAAAGCTCACCAGCCCTGAGTCAATAAACTACTGGCCAGTCAGTGAGCACTTGCCCAACTTGGGTTACCTGGGCAGGATGCAGCTTGGAAGTGGATGATATAATGATGAGAAGGAGTTTTGGCATTCTCTGAAGTCACACTGAATGAAACTGAGTACAGATAAAACAGTTGTAATTGTAGTAAATGGGAGAAATTGGAAGAAGTTGAAAATGCAAAAGAAGAGAAAATAGTACAACAAATTAACAGTTTCAAGTATCATGGGGGGTGGTGGTTGAGGAGAAGGGATCCCTAAGTGAGGAGGTCAAAGCAGGAATTAAAAGGGCAGCAGCCAACTAACAGTGTGTCAGGGGTAGCGTGTGACTGAAGAATGCCAAAGAAGCTGAAAGTAAGCTGTACAAAATAGTGGTATGATCAGTAGAACTGTATGGTATAGAAACCCGGGCAGTGAAGACACAGGAGTTGAAGAAGCTAGATGTGATGGAGTACCTGGGAGAGTTGTTAGGATATACACTGTGGGACAGACAAAAAAATGAGGACATTAGAGCAGAAGCCAAAGAAGCTCGAATTGCAGAGATGGTCAACAGAATAGATTGTGGTGGCTTAGGCACATGTACATAAAAGCGGAAGACAAACTGGTGAAGAAGATTGGGACAAAAAGAAAAAAATGCTAAAGAAATGAAGACGTCCAGCAAAGAAATTGGTAGATTGTGTGAAAGAAGAACTGTGACAGTCATGCATGATTGTCAGAAAAGGTAGGAAAGTGGTACTGAATTGAGAGAGATATTGACAGTTGATACAACTCCTCCAATCCCATTCAGAAAAATCTGAGGAGAAGGGAGGATGATAATGATGACAGAAAACAGAATGACATTTTTTGGATTTTAAAGATTTTCTTTGGGAAATTAATTTGGACAGATAGGATTTCTTGACTATGGTGGAAACATTTATGATAGAGTTAGAGAGAGAGAGTGAAGACCTGCAACATATTATGAAACACTGTATACTGTATATTGTAATTTGATGCAGCCCTAATATTTGTGGCTTTTTCTCCTGGGCCTCTGCTGATAAGAGGTTTTATTGTCAGACATTCCTGATACACACACACACACACACACACACACACACACACACACACACACACACACACACACACACACACTTATACAAATATATATTAACTTCCTATTGGAACTGCAGGACCTTTAATTTCAAGTTTTACCGCTACAGAAATGAAAGTATGAATGGCAGAGAAACACAACTGGCTGTAATACCATTAAATCATTTTACAGGTGTGACTGCCCTGGTGCATTATCCATACCCCTGCTTCCTTTATATACTAAATGTATAGACTACTGCACCTCAGATTAAGAAAACTAAAGTACAAATGGCAGAGAAATTCATTAAATCACAAAAGTGTCCATTAAACCGCTATAGTAAAGCCAAACAGTTTCAGAGGGGGTAAAAGCAAGTCATAAGTGGTCACAAGACTAAATTGCCTTGAACTGCTTCAGATTGTATTAAATGCATGCAGCATGAGTGGGAGGAATTGAACACTGGCTATATAATGGAAAACTGTGGCAGTCAACCATTCATGGCTTTTGCTAGAGATGAGTAGGCTGTCAGCTTCCTAGCTGAAGTTGTTAGTACATTTTACAGATTTTGCCCACTTGTTCCACATTATCAGTGGTAGTGCCCTACATTTTGGGATGGAAGGTTGAGAGCTATGATGCCGATGCAATCCCTTTTTTCTACTAAACTATTAAAGTCAATTAGGGTAATTAAAAAACAGTTCCTGATTTTAAGCCTTTGTCTAGCAAGAGTCTATGGCTTTTTCCTGATTTCCTGAAAGGTAAGGTTACAGTTCTTTTCATTAGAAAACATGCCTTGCTTCCTCATCCTCACCCCAATAATAATAATAATAATAATATTAATAATAATAACTTGAGAGCACTGCTTCATCAGTTCAGTTGAGAATTCAGGAGCACAGAGTATAGAGAAAGTTGTGTTATGTTACTAAGAATGGTATAATTTAACATCACATTAAAGTGAATGAGTATGTTATGTTATAACCTGTTGTGTTAAAGGACTCAACGGGGTTTAATAAAATGTGTATTTGTACTCTGTGTTGTGGAAAAAAAAATAGTAGCGAGTGTTTAACTGCTTCAAAGTTTCTTTCAAATGAACAAGAATATCTCCCGTCAAAAATCCTTTTTCCATAATTAAAAGTACTGAGTACATAACATTGCAGAACTCTGTTATTGTGTTGCATCGCTCTATGAAATCATGCTGAGTAAGCACTAGGATGCCATGTTTACTGATGTATTCAAGGATTTGCTCATATATGCAAGTCCTTTTCAGAGCTTTGGTAATATAATGTTGTGTCTTTCGGCTTTTCCTGGTTAGGGGTCACCACAGCGGAACTCTGGTCCGCTAATGAGTGGCAGTAGATTTTTACATGCCGAGTTGCTGGCTCTGACGCACAACCTTCAACAAAGGTACACCCATTCATGGATGCCTCCACACAGAAGGCACTTTTAGCTGAGAATCGAACAGGACAACGTCTAACTGTGAGGCGACAACGCTACCGCAGCACCACCACCACAGTGCCACCACTACCACCGCTTTGGTAATAGAATAAATATTCAAAATAAGATAGATATCCATGAGTAAAGAAGGGGAAAGGGTTTTGTGCAGTGATCTAATAACAGCCTTTTTAAAAGTTGTGTCTTAGTTCCCTATTGTTACTGAGATCATACTGAAATAAAACAGGGATTTTATAATAGACTAGATGCCTGGCTGTCAAAATAAAGTTGTGTTTGGCTATTGGCAAGAATATCACAATTTGAGTCAAGTGCCATTATGTGTTCCTTGATATTGTTAATAGAGCAGAGATCTTGTTTACCCTTTTACTGTATATTTTATTTGACATTACCAAGATCCCCAGATTCTCCTTGATTATCTTCTGGAACAGCTTGGCATTACTTCTCAAAACCCTGTACTTATTCCATATATACACTACCTCAGCAGCATCAATGACAAGTCTACATTTTTCTTCACTGATGCATACCATTGATCATTTTCCCTGATTATGGACATCATTAGTCCAGCCTTACCAAGCATTGCCCATTTATAAGTTGTGCCATGAGCATAAGGAATAACCAGGGACATTTTTTCTTCAATCATAATAATTATTTAGGAAACAGTTTAGCCTTTACCTCTATGAACATTTCAAAAACTATTTTATTAACTACTGGAAATTACTTTCTTTATAGATTAAGTACTAAATAAAGGTAACGGCCTGTCTCTCTAATTTCTCCAATTCTTTTGGGTTTCTAATACCATGATGGGAATGGACCCCATTCCTAAGTTAAAGTATGATTAATGTTCATGAAATTAGTATTGTTTCAGTCTTTGATGTAAACAGAAGTAATGACTCTTGCAATTCATGTGGAGTTACATGCATTGGTAACATATCTAAGTATGATTGTAAATTATTTTTTATAAGACCTGTTGCTTCTACTACTATTGGAACTGTCTGAGTATCCTTCTTCCACATTGCCCTAGTTTCTGCCTGCATATCCCAATATTTTAGGACTTTGTATCTCTCTGTATGCAAGTCACTGTAGTCACTGGGTGTAGCAATTTCAGTGATCAATGCTACTTTTATTTTCTTTACATGGACTACTATATCTGGTTTTCTTGCATCTATTTTCTGAACTACTGTTGGTAATGGGTGAGCCCATGAGAAATAAACTTCTTAATTTTCTATAATTCTTTGTGGCTCATGTTTCCAGCATTTTTCAGATACTTCAGTAGTATAATGTTTGCACAATCCCCAGTGTAGCAGTCTTGCCACATTATTATGCCTTTCAGCATACAGTCCTTCTGTCAATAGTATATCACAGTCAGCAAAAAAATGTGACTCTTTTCAATTCTGTTCTACAAAACCTGCATTTGTCTGTTTTTCCCACATGTTCAATGGACTATGTAAACCAATGTGTATGTAGTCCACTGTCTTGGGCTACCAATATTAACATTTCATCTTTTGGTTTAAATTCACCTCTACTTAACCATTCCTGCATTCAATCCTGATCAAAATTAGGTTGTTCCAAGAGTTTTCTATACCTGCAATTATATTTATTCATTTTCCACATTTCTTGCCTTCTCATTTGATCCTTCACCTTATATATATATATTTTGTTTTCTGGCACATTCATTTGCTGCCTGATTTACATCTACTTCTGGTTTGATTTGCATTCCTGCTTGATGCCGATATGCTTCTGCTAAACTAAGCAGGGAAGTCATCTTAGAATTATTCTCCTCATGTTTCAAAACTTTCACTACATTTGGGTCTTGTGAGGTCAGCAGATATGTATGCATTCCCACAATTGCAGATCTATAGATGTAATCAATTTCTAGGATGCCCATACCTCCTTCAGAATGGAGAATATATAGTCTTGGTATAAACTGTTTTTTATAGATCACTTGATGAGCATGAGACATCCTTTCTTGCTTTCCTGTCCGACCTATTCAACACCTTTTGGGGCCAGTCAATCACTCCAAAACTGTAAGTTTGGACAGGAAAACAAATTGGTTTATAGCTTGGAGTTTTGCTCATAGATATCACCACTGTTTTCAGTATTAATTATAGCCTTCTAAAATATTCCTTACTAAGTTTTATTTGCATTTGTTCATGTTTTATTGTTGATCTTTCATCAGTTCCCAAATATTTATACACTCCCTCTTGCTGAAGTTCTATCACATTCCTGTCACAAAGTGATGTTTTCTTGGTTCGGCAGCTTTCCTGCTTTAAAAGTTGTTTTTGCACATTTATCAAGACCATCTGACATTCTTATATCATCTGAAAAAGTTTTGACAACTTACAGTTGTGCTTTCAGTTCCTCATCAGATGAACTATACAGTTTCAAATCTTCTAGAAAAAGAAGATATTAAGTCTTTATACTTTGTTGTTTTCTGGGAGCCAAATTGTAGCCCTGACCTAATCTGTTAGGTAGACAAATTAATGGGTTAAGGGCAAGACAAAAGAGCAGCAGTAACAGAGAGTCACCCTGGAATATTCCCCTTTGAATTTTTATTTTAGAATAGGATACTGTCAAATGCTTTTCTGTAGTCTATCCATACATCCATAGGGTCATAGGAGGTTACTAGGCTAATGTCCCTAGAGCTGCAACAAGCCTAGCCATGTAATATCCTTGTTCCCTAGTTGACCATGGATAGATAGAGAGCAAATCAGTGATTAGCATTGACTGCCCTTGTCCATGAGAGAGATATGTGCCAAATGGTCCTTTGTTACATATGACTTTCTTTTATTACCCTTTTGTTCTATTTTCATGATTTTCCATAATTAAGTTTTCTTCTAAATGACTATAAACTCTGTCTGCATCAATTCCAGTGTGTATTTTATACATCGTCAGAAGGTAAGTTATTGCTTGATAGTTTTCAGGATAGCTTGCACGTTCACTCTTAAGTATAAGTATTGTTTTTCCCTGTTGTTAACCAGGCTGGTGTCTATTAGGGGTGCACAAATAAATAGCTCTTTCATGTAAAGAAGTTAATACTTTTAACCAGAAGTTAGGTACTTCATCTGCGTCCAGGGTTTTCCAGTAAGGAGCCTTTCTTAACTTTGTTTCAGTCACTCTGGCCCTTATTTCATCACATTTCATATTCTGTACATTTGAACTTCTTATTCTTTCCTTTTACTTCTTATATCCATTTAGCATCTTTAGTTATGTTCCACAGGATCTTCATAGATATCTCTCCAAAATGTATACATTTCTTGGTTTTGGTGTTGTTTTAATTCCTTTTGCCTTGTTTCCCAATTCTCTATAAAACTTTTTTGGGTCATCAATAAATTACTTATTTTGTACTTTTCTTTATATTTATCTACATATCTTCTAAGTTTTTCTTCCTCTACTGATATCTTTAGTTTATTTGCGATAGTGTATGATAGATACTTATCTATTAGCTTTTATCACATCTATTTTTCTGAGTATTTTTGTTGATCTGTTCCCTCTTCTATACTCTTCTAAAAGTGACACTTCTTGTTTTAATTATTTTATAGTTTTCTTTATTTAATACTTCCATAATGGCATTCAATTTTTCCCCTTCATTTCCCTTACTGTCCAGTATTTATGTGGTAAGACTTTATCTGTTATTGATTTAGCTGCACAGTAATATATGCTATTTACTTCTAAACTCAAAAGACAGGCACAGCAGATCAGCAAGAGATGTTTATTTTCACTCCACAAACAAATCTCACAGTACAGAAACAAAAACAATAACGCTGCTACAGTTCTCAGTGCATTTTTGTCGACATGCACTTCATCAGAAAAGCTAAACAGTGCTCAGTGTGCTAAATTTATAAGTCAGATGTTATTTGAATCTACCAATGGTGTCTCCTAACTAATTAAAATGTTAATACATTCAGTTAACATCCTTGTTGAAATTACAGACTCCTTAACAAATCAAAGAAACAATTTCACCATCTAGTGGTGAAACAAAAACTTTACAGGCAGGAATACATAGTAAAAATGTATATAAATATTGTATGCTCTAAAAAACATTTTAATTAATACATAAAAAATGTACCTGTGTGCAAAATGTTTGAAAAACTTGAAAATGTATGCATAAAAATGTCAAAATGTGTATAAAAAGTATATATAAAAAATATATATATAAGTACAACTGATATATGGGTGAGTGATTATAACTTGGCTGATCTCAACTTTAATACAGGTTTTAGAGAGATCCTTTCATTTAAACCTGGGTGACTGCTAGCCTCAAGCATTAATTATTTACAGTTATCACCAATGCAATTCAAGAGAGGTGCTTTGAAACAGTGTCATTCCAACCATATGAAAGCTGATGAGAAGACAGGGACACTCACCTGGATAATACATTGAAATATACAAAGAGGAAGTACTGCCTCTACTGCATAGCAGGGAAAGCTGGAATATTATAGTGCACATTACAGATAGGGACGGCAATGGTGCATTTGTTAGCATCGTTCCTTCACAGTGCTTTCTGGTATAGATTGGTAACTAGCTAACTGCCACCTGTACAGAGTTTTTATGACCTCCCTGTGTTCATTCGCCTACATGTGCTTCTCCAACAAACAAATGCTCATTGTTTGCTGCAAAGTCTTTGATTTCCCACAGTGAAGGGACACTAAAAATGGATAGACTGATGGATGGATGATATGTATGGATGACACTAAAATACTAACATGTAGATTTTGTTCTATCACCTCCTTCTAATTTCTAGCATTAGGGCATCTCTTGTTTTCCCATTTCTTATTTGACTCGCCAGTTTCTATTCCTTGTTACACAAGGCACCAAACCCAGCACAATAATGTCATATGTTTTGTGGATATCTGTTTGCCCTCCATCTACCCCAAGTATATTTGGGAACTTAGAAGTTCAAAGGTCCTAGGCCTTCCATTATAAGGAATGCAACAAGCCACAGAGTACATTCCTAACAGCAAATATATACACTGTTACAGCTTAGGATGCCTGTAATATAGATAGGAATGGTTCTTCTGTATTAGTGTCAGCCATTAAATATCTGATTATAGCAGCAATCAGAAGATGTTCAGGAATTAGAGCTGAAAAGTCACTATAAATTCTATCCTTGCCTTTTAATTTTAGTTACTAAAATTGTATTTCCCGTCTCTTATCAGTACTTGCCTTCTAGTGTAAAAGAAGGGGAATTTCAGGATCATTATCCAAAGTTCTGTAGAAATACCTCAAGCCTGGTCTCATTATTTGAATGTTTTATTAATTATGAGCTTAACTCAGACTATGCAATATGCAAAATGCCAGGTATATCAAAAAGTTTGTGTTGCAATTTTCAGCTATAGCTTCATCATTATGACTTTTCCTTCATCTTTTTATTCTTTATTTCCTTTAATTTTACTTCTTTCACTTTTTCTTTTCTCCTCTCCTCTTTATCATTTTGAATATTTCTTTGTCTACCACACCATTTGTACAATGTAGATAAAAAGTAAATACATAAGTTAGAAAATGAGGCACATCAAAGTCATTATATATGCACATTATGCAACTCTTTTTTGAAGTTAGAAAAGAAAATAACTACTATTATTAAATGTCTTTTTATTTTTCAGCACATGATTATCCATTATTATCTTTTGTCTTACAAAGCAACAAGCATTCATATACTTGAATATAAAAAAATATTTTCTAAAGAGTGTTCAAGTATCCAAACATTAACATGCCCTTCCTCTAACTTATCAGGCTGTCCAAAACAATACTGTTCCTACAAAAGTATATAATGAAATTAGTAGAGTCATCAACATAGTAGATTTCACAAAGCCTCAAAATATCACTTTATTTTAAACTGAATTACAGTAAGACGTTGTCCTGTTCGATTCTCAGCTAAAGCGTCTTCTGTGTGGAGACATGCGTGAATGGGCGTACCTTCGTTGAAGGTTGTGCGTCAGGGCTGGCAACAATGTAAGTAAAAATCTACTGCCAATCATTAGCGGACCGGAGTTCCACTGTGGCGACCCCTAACCGGGAAAAGCCGAAAGATACAACATTTTAAACTGAATTATACTATTTTTTTCTCATACTCCATTCTTCAGGCTTTGTTTAAGCTCTGTGCTTCTAAAGTATAGCCAAACAATTCACATATGTTATATTGATGCAGTCACTAAAAAGGCCAAAACACTGAAGTCTACAGCTAGTGGGGTTTACCTTTATTGGCCTGAATGTGCTGAAGAAGAGGTAAAATGGAATACGCAAAACAATCATGGGCACTCATGAAGCCATGTAGTTGAAACATTGTATGTCCTTAAGGGACAGTTTGCATATATCCCATTGGGCTTCACTACAGAAGGTTTAAGGAATGACAGACTGAGGACTGTAGCCTTGACTTTTTAATTAATTAATTCATTTATTTTTTCAGTTTTACTTAATTGTTTGTCTGTTTGACCTTTTTACTCTTGATATATATATATATATATATATATATATATATATATATATATATACACACACACACACACACACACACACACACACACACACACACACACATGCACATGCGTGCACACACACACACACACACACACACACACACACACACACACACACACACATTTATACAAAGGAGAAAATAAGAATAGGATAGGGAAACAGGTGTACATAAGCCAGAAAGAATAGCAAGAACAAATGAGCTGGGGTAAAATTAATAGAAAAATTCAGCATGATACTGGATAGAAAATATTTTGGTTTACACTGAAACATACTATCAAAAGTTAATAAACCCCCTAGAACTGACATAATTGTGCTCAAAAGTGCTTTAATGTTTTAAGTTGCAACTTCAAATATCATATTGGATACATGACATTGCTGTATGTGTACTTTATATATGAGTGAAACAAACATTGCCTCCCAGTAAACTGTATATAAGATTTAAAAAGGGTCACTAAAAAGAGAAGAGGAAGGATTCTTCTGAGAACAAACAAGTTGAAGCTGAAAGAAAGACTTTATTTCTTTAATGTCTTATGGTAGTAGCATCCATGCTGCTTGGGAAACTTTGACAAATGCACTTTCTGCTTACAATATAAAATCTGTTGACATAAGAAGCCGTTGCCACCCAAGGTAGCTTTTAGAGGCTTTTTTGTCTGCAATAAGGCATGAATGTGTTTTGAGATTGAAAGATGTTTAGTTTCGTCATCCTCAGTACTTTAGTGATGTAAGGAAAGCTAGATGCCACCATGAGTTATCTCTAACATTATAAAAAAGCAACATTGTCTAGATAATTGCAAAATAAACCTTTTCTCTCAGCTGCTGCAAAGCCAAGGTCATTCTTGAATCCCTAGCCAATATTTTTCCTTCAGCAGAAACATAATTTAAAGCTTCAAACTGTCTGAATAAAAGCATTCAGTCTTTTAAATAAAAATGCATTCTTGTGTCCTGTTTAAAATCAAAGTCATAATGCTTTTTTAGTCCAACAGTAACTGCAGAAATATAATGACAAGATGAAGTTATATGTCTTGACTTCTCCAAGGTATTTCATGATCAGTCATGATAAATTAATAGCAGTTTGATGTAATCTTGAACTGTAATCATTTAACCAATTGGATTTTCAATCGTCTTAAAGACAGACACTAATATCTAAAGTACAGACAAAGTGACTGCAAATAAAAAAAAAATGTCAGTGCTTCAAGGTTCGCTTCTTGGACATAAATTGTTTAATAGCTACACTCTTAAGTATTGACCTAACCATTATTTATTCTTTATAGTATAGGGAGGTGATAACATAATTGTTTGGGTTATAATAATAGCAAGGACAGGACTGAACGTCAATCAGGCCCTTAATCATATTATGTAAAGACTATATCAACATAATTTTATAGTTAGTTTCAACTGGCTAAATCATGGGATTTTTTTAAGGAAGTTTAGATAACAGCTTATGTTATAGGTAACTGTATCAGCAAGTATATGAATATAGATGTCTAGCTGTTGTTGTAGGCAGTTTGTTGAATCTAGGTATCAGGGAGCAATTTTTATTTCATTCATTACTGTGGTTAGATATTTTGTGTGACATTGCAGCACATTATACTCTCCTTATAAAACAGTTTAAAAGTTGTAAAATTAAAAATTGCATATGTATATACATTCTCACCAAAGTATGTCTTCAGTTTGTCTAACCCACTGACACTACAGATGCTACATTTTTTCTCCCTTAGCTTCAGAAAAGTAATTTTCTTCTTTTCACATTTCTGTTTTTTTTTTTATTACATGGCACTACATACAAATAACAATAATCAATTATCAAGAATAATTTTAACCAAGATTATGAAAATGGGAGCTTAGTTTTCAGAGTAGTAAATAACTGGGATTCCCTGTAAGACCAAGTCACAATAAATAGTTAGTAACAACATTTAAGTCAAATTTAGAGAAGTACATCGGAGCTAAATATTTTGATGGTAGATGGTGGACTTTTTAGGAGCTTAGTCAATATCTAATGATGTGATTGTGCTTATAGGGTATTCAGACTGTCACAGTTTGGGATTGATTATATCTCTATAAGGTCATTTTTGTGGAAAAAACAGACTTGGTTAAATAAATCTGTTGCATTTTGTTCACATGCCATACCTCAGTAGGGGTAAACATCAGAAAACTCTGATTGGGACTGTTAAAGACAGTAGAAGATGATTACTATTATGGGTGCATCTACAAATGGTACAGTTGACTCACTCATTGTCAGTGTTTGAAAAACACAGGCAGTAGCTTATCTGCAGCGAGATTTGAATATAGCTGCTGACACAATTATCACATGACTGTGCTTATGGTAACCTAGTCATGTTACCACATTTTCTTTTTTTTGCATACTGTTTTTCGCAGCAGTTACATTTCTGCTAGTAATAGTAAAACAGTAAATCCTGCTATAAATAATTTCACTTACATTATTGTATTTGCTCATAGTTAAATATTAATAAAAGTATACATTTGCCCACCATTAGTGATAAGAATACAGTTAAAAGAATGAGATATTTACTCTATATATTTGTAATGCTATGAAACTCATGTGTAAATGCCTTGACATGAAACATAGGAAAGAAAAATTTGCAAAATTTACTTTAAAGCAAGTCAATATTTAATATTCCATCTATATATGATGAATTTGGGGGACAATGTTATTGGTTTACTGAATACTTATGATGTTTTATTTATTTAACATTTGTTGACCGGAAAATTTTGACTAGGGCAGAGCAGAGCCTATTTTCAGCGCAGGGAGGGTCTACTGCAAGTTCGTGCATGCCATAAGCTCACAGCAAACTTCTCTGCTGCTACTCACTTGTGTTGGAAAGTGCCCTAACTCCAACTGGCTTGATTCATGTAAAGTTACCAAAAATAACTGTCCCAGAATTCAGACTCTAACCCTAAAAAGTTTCATTCATTCCCTAAGCCTAAAATCACTATTGGTCCATAAAGCTAAAATCCCCCTCCCCAACCTTAACACTTAGATCCCCTCTGGTTGCTCCCTTAAGCTAAACCCCCGCCTCCCCTTCCTAGTACTAACCTTCTCATCACGTACTGAACCAAAAAAAAAAAAAAAAAAAAATCCCCTGCCTAACTATAGCCTTCTGCTACATTCCAATCACTCCCTAAACTTAAATCTCAATCCCATCCCTAACTCTAACCTTCTCATACCCGGTCTCTCCCTAAACCTAAAATCTCCCCTCCCCTTACTAAACCTATTCCTGCTCTCCATTTCCTTTTCCTGTTTACCTGCTCTACACAAATCACTTGATTGCACCTGACCATTAGGGCAACTGGGTCTCTGAATTATTGTTCAACTTGGAGCACCAACTGGGGCAGCTGGGCAGTCAGGATTATTTATTTTATTTATTTATTTTACATTTAGTTGACTGGGCTAGTCCAACTGGATACATGTCCATTTTCGGTAGAGGCCCGGGGAGATAAGCTCCATTAAGCTAATAAAATGCAAAAGAATAATAATGATTAACATCAAAGTACACGACAACAGTAGACTAAAAAACAATTTACATGGTATCTGATTAATGATACGTTAGCATTATCTCAGGAGAGAAAGAGATAAGAACAAGTAATTATAAGGCAGAAACATATTCACACAGTAGAGAGCTTGATATTCATCACGTAGAAGGCTAGCAAGTAATATCATACTCTAAGAGATAACTAGGAAAAATCTAGTTAAAATGATTTTAGGTAGCTTCCAAATTCTACATACCAAGTGAAAAAGGTAGCAGATATATACATAGTAGACACATGTGCTTACAGTAGAATGATTGTTATGCGGGTTTATACTCAGAGGTAGCTTCCCAGAAAGACTAGGCTAGAAACAGAATTAAGGAAGCTTATTAATCCCACTATCTGAGATCTGGGAGAGAAGTACACAGAGAGAGCAGCAATAGAGAGAGATGAGGACATGGAAAGAAAGGACAGTATTAGTTTTGGTTAGTACATGGTCATAGCCATTGTGTTTTAAGGAGTATTTTTAGTTGCTTTTTTGAAAAGTGGTATTAAAGAAAGAGATGATAGTTCACTGGGAAACCTGTTCCAGGTTTTCCCCACAGAGTTAGAAAAAACAGAGGCACCTGCTTTATTGTTGGACTTATGGATAGCTACTAGTAATTCATCAGCTGAGCAAAGGGTTGTAAGATTTTTGTAGGAGGTGATAAGGCTATAGAGTATTGAAGTATTACTGGGATGATACAAAATCTTGTGGGTGATAGTAAGAAGCTGATTTTGCAGTTCCAGCCATCCTAGCTGTTTAAGAATTTGACAATGGTGGGTTCTAAATGGGGAGCCAGTGGCAAATTTGGCAATGTTGTTATAGGAGGTTGCCAGTTTGTTGAGGTTGCTTTTGGATAGATTAGTATAAATGGGGGAGGCATAGAGGAGGGTGGAGATAAGATGGGTGTGGGAAATGGTAGTTCTGGCTAAAGGAGTAAGGAAAGGTTTAATCCTGTAAAGGGAACCTAGTTTTCTATTAGCTGATTTAATGGTTGAGTTAATGTGTGAGTCAAAGTTAAAGTTGTGGTCAATTATTACACCTAAGAGTTTGGTGGTTGGGTCAGGTGATATGACAGTGCCATTATTGGATATAACTGTGAGACCCCCCAGCTGCAAGTCGGTGGAAATCAAACAGCTGGGGCTTGGGTGCCTGCAATATTATATACCAGAAAATACCTAATAAGATTAATCAGCATAAAGTACATATTATTAAAGATTTATTGTTACATAGTTCATATATAAGTGAATACATTTTGTTTTTGTTTTTAACTGTTATGTTAGGACTGAAATAATATGCTTCAAGTGGCTTAAAGAGGAATAATATGACGTGGAAATATAACAGTAGCTATGTACCATATATACTCTAAGCAAGTCACTTAACCAGACAGTGAAGTAGGAAAATTTGGAAACGGTAGCAGTCTCCTCAGTACTCTGATTGACCACATGCCTAGTAACTGCAGAAGAACCAGTGAACCTAAAAATCAAATACATGCTTAAGTATAAATGGAATAATGTGAGATGTATATGCATGCATGTATGTGTATGCATATATATGTGTGTGTGTGTGTGTGTGTGTGTGTGTGTGTGTGTGTGTGTGTGTGTGTGTGTGTGTGTGTGTGTGTATATATATATATATATATATATATATATATATATATATATGCGTGTGTGTGTGTGCGTATATATATATATATATATATATATATATATATATATATATAAATATATATATATATATATATATATATATATATATATATATATATATATATATATATTAGAACACTATAGATGGGCATATGCTCATTACATGAAATGTCTGCAATGCTGGCAGAATAGTATATTTAAAATAATGGGAGGGGGTTACAGGGAGGCTTGTCCCCTTGCAAAAAAAAGTCTTTAGTTGTTTTCTCTATTTTGCATTTTGAGTTGTTGTGTCTTTATTCAGTGTACACCCGTATAGATACAAATAAAAAATATTCTTAATAAATTAGTATAATGAGTTCATATATATGGTTTATGAAATATAATAATTGTTCTGCAACATTATATGAGAAGTTAAACCTGATAAGAATCACAGTATTTCAAAACAGGGCATTGACTGCAAGTTCTCCCTAACAGAAATTATTCAAATCTCAAGTTTTTTATTGAATGAAAGCTTTTGTGAGTAAAAGATTGGTTTCTCTGCACTCATCTTACCCTGTAAATGAATTATGCCTATTCCATCTTTGTGCTACTTCTGAGTAAAAATAGTACATGTTGTTGAAAATATCAATTTCCTTTACATATGAGGAAGTGTAACCTTAGATTTAATATATTTAGTTTATATGAGTGTAATTGCAGGCAAAAAACAGTTGCATAACCCATGTATATATATATATATATATATATGTGTATATAAACCCTGTCAGACCCAAGGTTATGTATATTGACTGTTTTGAAGGTCCTTAAGCAAGAATTTGAGTAAAAATTACATGTTGAGTGGCTTAGGTAATTTTATGACTATCCGAGGGGATCATTTTTTATCAAAAGCCTGAACAATGAATCAGAGTCACATCAAATTGATGTGTTTCAAAATGTAGTCAGTTTGTTCAGTATAATAATGCACATGTTTTAAAAAAAAACAGCAGCGGCATGAATTCCAAGGATGAACATGGAACAGACAACAAGCAAAAAGTAACCTTTGCTTAATGAAAATCAACAATAAACATAGTCTTTTTAACAGTGCTTTATCTATTTATTTACAAGTCCCACTACATATGATGTATTTTAATATATATGTTCTCAAACTGCACAATTGTCTTAATGTGCAGGAATTTAACATTTGAGAGGTGACATTAAATTCAACAGAATATGCACACTATAGATGTATTACAATGTTGAATGCTTCAAATTTACCTGTCTTAAATGAAATCTGCTGTTTAAAACCTGTATTAAAATCTAGGGCTGTAAGACACTGTTTACCCTTAAGGAAATAGTGCAGTCAGGTCAGTTTATGATTTTACAGTCACTGCTGAAGTCAATTATTGATTTCATGTGAAAATATGGGAAAAAGGTATTGTGCTGCATCCACCTTGAGGTAAAAGGTCTTTAATAAACACAATAACCAATGAAAATATATAACAAATTATGAGAGCTTTCGGACTAAAAAGCCCTTCTTCAGATCTAAACAGACAAACTTGCTCTAAACATTTTTACAATCCAACTACCAATCAAAGCCTAATGAACATTGTACAGCCAATAAAAACACATTTATCAGCACCTATTCAAACATATTGAGATATAAACCAATGAGCATTACTCAAAAAAACACCAATCTCAATGGCAGATTAAGTTACAGATCCAATCAGAGTTAAGAGACAGAGTGGAATTAATTTGTGAATCAGCACGCAATCTTTGTGGCAGAATATACTACTAGTCCAATCATAATTAGAGGGGAAGTGAACCATAATCATGTCTTGGCAACCCGTCATTAAACATACATCAGATAGGCTGTATCATTTGCATTTAAGAGGCTGATGCTGCTGTTGGTTAAAGACTCTACTATCAACCAGTCTCTATGGCAGAATAGAATGCTAATTCAATCAAAATTAAAGGCAGAGTGAACCTAGTTTATATCCCAACAACCAATAACTGAAAATATCTCAGTAAACTATGTCCTCTTACTGATATTAGTTGAAGAACCTTACAATCAACCCAACATTTACCAGAAAGAAGCCCCTTTGTCCAAAAAAAATATATATATTTCAAAATATGTGGCTCAACCTAGTCAAACCAGTGATCTACTAAACTAGTCATGCTGCTGAGTAAAAAACTATGTATAGTTAACTCACTAACAGTTAAACATAAAAAGTAGAATTTATAACCATCCATCCTTAACACTAAAAACCTACAACCCAACAAAGCGTAACCACTCAGTCTCCACTACCAATCATGTAAACCCATCAAAAAATGCATGAAATGATGGCACAAGACATAGACACCACTACAAAAGATCAATGCAACAAATGCATCAGTAGCCATAAGTGCTGTAAAAATCATCAGTCCATAACCTATAAATTATGGTTTACATACCAAGTCCTACAGAGCATCTCTCTAACTAAAAAGCGACCATAAATATGAACGATAACCAATATAACAACAAATAAATTGCCAGCTATAAAACAAAATATAGAAACTCGTACCACATCTACAAATAATAAAAATACATATACTTATAATTATTTCAAACCTATAATATAATACAATAGCATAGTTTGGACTATGAAAATGAGTGACATGACCAATCCAAACACTTAACTCAACATACAAAAATCAATAAAAGCCTTTCGACCATTAAAGTCCTATCAATATGTCAAAGGTAAAATAGCATGGAAAACACTAAAAATACTACATATAAAACTTGTCTCAGGCATATGATGTCCATATATTAAATTATCAAAACTAAATACAAGGGCCAATGTAAACATCTAAGTAAAAACCAATATATACCTTAGGGCATATATAAAAGCAACCCCCCCAAAAAAAATTACCTACAGAATATGAATCAGCCCTTCAACCATTAGAATGTTAAAAGGATGAGACAGACATGTGAATAGATGGGTATAACAGATCAAAAGGAATATACCATAAATAAATATATCATAAATTAAAAATAGATATCATACACTAAATAGAAGCATCTTCTATAGAGGAAATAATAGCAGGTGGCATAAACACATTCAGTATATCCTGTGACTTTTCAATGCTGGTTTTAATGTAATGGCCACATTCAGACCAAGTGTCTTATCCACCCTCAGTTCAATAATCCATCTCATTTCTGCTTGTTCAGTTCTAAGGACAATGCTCCCTTCACATAAACCTTCCAAGATAACCTGGATAGCCATAAATTTAATATAGTGTCCAGGGTATAGTAATACATGTCTGGTCAATGGACTTCTAGGATCTTGTAGCCGTATATCACTGATATGTTTAGAAATATGTTCCTTGAATTGCCTGTCTAACCTACATAAAAACAGTCACATATGGTACAAATAGCAATATATACTAAATGTTATGTCTTGCAATCCACATAACCATAGCAGGAGTACAACTTCTCGTTAATAGGAGGAATGATTTCACTAGTGTTAAGAATATAAGAACAGCAGCTGCATCTAGAACAGGGTTAAGTTCCAGTTCTTGTCTGGACTGAATCTTTGATGTAATTCTTATTATAACATAAAAAGCTGTTTTAAGCTACCATTCTTCTTAAAGCTGAAAGATGGTTGTTCACCTACTAGATCTACCAGTTTACAGCCAGACTTAAGGATTTTTCAATTTGATCTAATGATGATGCAAATATAATGTATGTCATTAACATAAGTCATAATGCATCTATGAGGTTGTTTATACTTAACATCACCACTGGGTGGCATACTTTGTATTCTGTCCTTAAAGAATGTCCCCCTGTTGTATTTCTTAATACCTGTATAAGGTTCTTCTGACCATCAATCTCTGTTGATGTATAACCTCTACTCTTTAAGTCTCTCACTAGTATTGTCAATAGCTGCAACATATTGAGCATCTTCTGTGTGTCATCAAGATACACAAAGAAAATGATTTTTAATCAAGCTTGAAAACGTGTAATGTGGATGCATCCTGTAACGATGTAATAAATTGTTCTTCCAGCAGTCTTTCTTATACATATATATATATACATATATATATATATATATATATATATATATATATATATATATATATATATATATCTGCTGTATGTTGAGTGTTTGGAGTGGTCATTTCACTCATTTTCATAGTGCAACCTATGCTATTTTTTATAGTTTTGAAATAATTTTAAGTATGTGTATGTTTATTATTTTTAGATGTGGTATGAGTTTCTATATTTTGTTTTATAGTTGGCGATTTAATTATTATATTGGTTAGCTTTCATATTTATGGTCACTTCCTAGAGAGATGTTCTGTAGGGCTTGGTATGTAAACCATAATTTATAGGTTCAAAAACACACCACCAAACAATAATAATCAAAGAAACACAAATTTCACCAGCACCTTCTTTTATTCCAGCAACAGCGATCTGGTACCTTGGCAATTCGCCTTCAAGGATCACAGTACAATATTTTCAGCTGGTTTTTACACTCTACAAACAGCTTACTAAGATCCAGTAATTTAATTACATTAAATTAAAGTGGCAGTGCATCTTAGATACATTCATTTAAATATCATAGAACATACAATAATAAATCTAACAAACTCACACAAATATACATGTATATATTTTTTCCACAGAAACATCATATAAATAAATTAATAAATAGTAAGTAACCACATTAAATAGCTACTATAAAAAGCCCATTAAATCCCTACTTCCCGATTTAAACCAAGTGGGCCTTAGAGTCTGAAATTTAAATATCATTCTAGTTTCTAACTCTAATAACTTCCCAATATAGTCACCCCCTCTAGGCAAAAAAGGTTTTGCAAGTACACAAAAACATCAAGCCACTATCTGAACCCCCATGCTTTTCATGAAAATGTTTAGCTACAGGACTGAATTCATTATTGCTTCTTATGTCTCTAAGATGTTCAAGGATTCAAATCCTAACCATGCGTTTAGTTTGTCCTATATACCAAGTATTAGAACAAGAACAACCCAAAATATACCCACCCCGTCGATCTGCAGTTTAAATAATATCTAGAATTAAACCTTTTCCCCTTAATTATTGATAAATTATTAACTCTATTACAAATACTGCAATGACCACAGGGGAAAGTGCCCAAAGGCAAATTAGCATTAGTTCCCACAACAAAATTATAATTTAATAACCCCTTCAAATTTTTTCCTTTAGTAAAAGGAAATGTGACATATTTGGGGAATAGGTGACCTATGCTCTCATCATCAGAAATAATATACCAAAATCTCCTCACAATATTTATTAATTCATAATTTATAGGTTACTGATTTTTGATTTTTACAGTGCATATGACTATTGGTGCATTTGTTGCATTGATCTTTGGAGTGGTGTCTATGTCTTTGCCATAATTTCATGGACTTTTTGATGGGTTTACATGACTGGCAGCAAAGCATGAGTTGTTACGCTTTGTTGGGTTGTAGGTTTTTAGTGTTAAGGTTTGATGCACGTGTATGTACTTTTTGCAGAACTGATGGTTATAAATACTACTTTTTATGTTTAACTGTTAGTGAGTTAACTATACATGTTTTTTAACTCAGTGGCTTGACTAGTTTAGTAGATCGCTAGTTCCACTACGCTGAGTCACATATTTCAAAATATATTTTTTGTTTGGACAAAGGAGGCTTCTTTCTGGTAAATGATAGGTTGATTGTAAGGTTTTTCAACCAATATCAGTAATAGGCCATAGTTTACTGAAATATTTTCAGTTATTGGTTATTGGGTTATGAACTAGGTTCACTCTGCCTTTAATTTTGATTGGATTAGCATTCTATTCTGCCATAGAGACTGGTTGATAGTAGAGTTTTCAACGAAAAGCAGCATCAGTCTCTTAGATGTGGATGATACAGTCTATTTAATGTATGTTTAACGACGGGTTGCCGAGACATGAACAAGTTTCACTCCACCTCTAATTTTGATTGGACTAGGAGTATATTCTTCCACAGAGATTGGCTGCTGATTCACAAATTAAGTCCAATCTGTCTCTTAACTCCAATTGGATAAGTAACTTACTCTACCATTGAGATTGGTGTTTTTTTGAGTAATGTTCATTGGTTTATATCTCTATATGTTTGAATAGGTGATGGTATGTGTATTTTTATTGGCTGTACAACGTTCATTAGACTTTGATCAGTATTTGGATAGTATAAATGTTTATAGCAAGTTTGTCTGTTTAGACCTGAAGAAGGGCTTTTTAGCACAAAAGCGCTCATCATTTTTTATATATTATCTTGGGTTATTGTGTTTATTAAAGACCTTTTACTTCAACCTGGTGGATGCACAGAATTTTCCTTCATTTCTTAGTGTTTTTCTTCTCTGTATCGTCATTCTTTGCTGGTTCGTTTATATTATATATATTTATGTATGCATATATATATATATATATATATATATATATATATATATATATATATATATATATATATTGTGTGTGTGTGTGTGTGTGTGTGTGTGCAGATTTCTTTTTTGCATTTCAAATGAATAACTTCATCTTTGACTTGAGTATAAGCTCTATTAAATAACATTTACTTTTTATTATCTGAGAGTGTGCTTAAATGGTTTGTGCAAGTCAAAAATATAAACTTGGTAATTTACCTTTTATGTTTTCTCATGAGGGAGCCAGTGCAGGATGTGATAGTAATAAAAACTGCCATAAAATGAGGTACTGTTTTATTGCCTGTTACTTTGAATTCTGATACCTTATTTATTAGCTCACTAATGGGTGGCAGCGGTTGGGCAGCAGTTAGCATTGCCATCTCACAACAAGAGGTTCTATGGTTCAATTTTTAGCTGGGGTGCCTTCTCTATGGAGTCTGCATGTACTCCCCATGGTCATGTGGGTTTCCTCTGAGTGCTCCAGTTTCCTGCCACATTCCAAAGACATGCAGTAGGTGGACTAGACACTCTAAATTGCCCATAGGTGCGAATTTGTGTGTGCAAGTGAGTGGTACAGATCAACTACAATGGCAGGGCTAGTCACCCGGTGGTTTAAACCTTAGCTTGAGATGATTGTCACTGTTGAAGTGACACCCCAACACCATGTACAAAAAAATGGGAAAAGGGGGTAGAGGATGGATGGAATGTCTAGCTAGACTGGCAGGCCACTACTCTGTGTGCATTAAGTACAGATTTGTAATTATAGATACGTTCTAAGCACATTGCATGAGCTAAACAGTTCCACTGTGGTTCCTCATTCTCTCCATAAAGACTATAAATGGCAAGCAACAGCAGGTGTGACCTTCCTAATGCCAGTACATGTTCTATGTTCTGTATCGCAAGTAATCAGAGAACGAAGTCAATAATTCATAGTAAATAACTTTATACTTTCACCTGGCTTCATAGTGCAGTGTATTAGATGCACAGTTAATAAACTAAATTGTTCATCGATCATCATGTGATTAGTGTGATGCACAGTGGCTTATCGCACCCTTCATTTCACTGGAAACAGAACATCACTTTGCATATACAGTGCAATGGTGAAAGCAGTGCAGCTACTTGACAGGGTGCAAGAGAATAGTGCACTTAATGCTGACAGGAAGGAAGCAGGTGGAGATGGGGGAACACATTCAGCGTCCTGCATTTGAGAGACACTGTTAACATTAGCAAGACGTGGTATAGGAGGGGCACATGATGCTTGCAGGAATGTTTTGTGTAGTTAGCAGAAGCTCAGCATGCCATTCGAGGTAGCAATGCTGGAAGCAGTGCAAGCAATACTGGATTTCAAATGAAACCTGTTCATCATACCAGGGTAGCATCCATAGTATCACAGTGTCTGCACAAAACAGGGAAAATGAGAAAACAGCTCCTCCAATAGGAAAGTAATTGAACAATAGGGCACATGGGCAGAACAGTGCATGACCTGGATATGAATGATGCAGCTAATATATTTATGAAAAGCCTGGCTTTGGGAAGAGCATACATTATAACTGTCTGAGTGCTCTGAAGATGCATGACCAGAGATAGGTCCAGTGGGACATTCTAAATGGTAAAACAGTACACAGAGGAGCATGATATGTGCTACACATGTATACTGCACAGATGCTGCCAAATACAGATAGCATTACATTTAGATAGGTGCTGTATGTAGGATATGGCACTGAATAAGCTTGCATAGCAAAGCTTGCCAGCACCTGTACATGTGTGTGTGTGTGTGTGTGTGTGTGTGTGTGTGTGTGTGTGTGTGTGTGTGTGTGTGTGTGTGTGTGTGTGTTTATGCTTATTGTGCACTATTTACTGGATATTGTATATACTATGGACAATATACATATTGTGTTATGCAGGAGTCATCACCACAGTTCAGAAACAGTCTGATTACCCATTTACACATATCACTTAACATTTTTGACATTAAAGCTTTGAAATATTTGCTTCATATCACACTTGACCAGATGCACATCTGTGCTGGGCTTTTTTTCTGCTGCACATAGAATCTTCGCTTGGTTATAAGGGTTTCAGTGGTAAAGCTGAAAAATAATAGTAGCATTGATAAATTATGGGGGATATTATCCATATTGCTACTCTTTGCTGTCACATGTATATACACAAATATAGACAGGTAGCTATAAATATAGAGACTTCCATACATTCATATATTTCAACCTACATACACTGAAAATAGGCTCAAAGGCCCTTGAAATGTATGTACATCCAGGCAAAAATCGGGACATCTAATTAGCATAAAATCTGAATGTAAAATAGCACAGAACTCTTCTGGGATACTATTGAGAAGCACTTGTTTGTAAATTACAGTGTGACAAAACTAATGGGAAAACATAAGCACATTACCAACGAGACACTGTAATTTCTGTAGCCTTTAATGGACTGCATTTTAAAATTCTACCACACAAGATTATTTATTTTTGCTTCTGAAAATGGGGGACATAAGATGTGTGTGTTCTCTTTCTTTAAATTATTGGTACCACTAGATTGCTGGTCATGTAGAACTGTGTTCTGTGTACTAGACAGCTTGAACGATTACTTGTGATGAGGAGGATTCAGAAAATTCGAGAAGGAGTAAATTAAGGCTGAAAATAAGGACATACCTCCAAAAATAGGTACATCATTTGTTGGGGTAAATCAGTCAGTAAAACAGGGACATTTGAGGGGTGTGCATACATTACATATATGACATATTTCTATAAATGTGTCAGTCTGTTTTTTATATGCACATTTGAGACTTGTGCGTGGTTAAAGGAATGATTCTGCCATGCCTGCTATAGTTGTAGAATCAATAGTTCCAGTCACTGTGTTGTATGAGCAGCACAGAGGTTAGGGCATATTTGTAGATACATTAACTGACTTTACTATGAAAGATTCCCCTCCCTCAGTGTCAAAATATAGGAAACACTCTTGTGTCTTCTAAACCTCAAAATATTGCAAACATCAGCTACAAATAAAGGGCCACAAAATGCACAATACCCTTTTCTATTCTTTTGCATGGGTCAAACACCTTCATACCTTCCACCTTCAGGTACCTAATATTGTTAACTTGATTGCTGCTGAGTGCAAGTTGTCAGTTTTATGGTAATCATAACAATGACAGACAAGCAAATTGCTCATTGCTTGTTTTTCACTGGCCTTGATGTATTTCCCTAATTTATGTTTTCAGCCTTTCTTCTTTTCAGCTAATAAAAACATTCTTTAGATGTATATGCAAACATAAATATCCTTAATGGAAATGCATGCAAAAAGTTGATTTATATTGCACATGCAGACATTAATTTGGCATGCATCACCCTGTAACAAATAGACATGCCCCAGGATTCACAAATCCTCCATGTAAGAGTAGAGGAGGCTTGCACGTAAACACCAGTGTAAGAATAAGACAGCAGCGCACCATGCACATTAATGAGGGCGCGCTGCCTCAACTCTAAGGCTAACACGGAACATGCACGAGTGTAGGGGGTGTGCCAGACTGTCGAGCAGTTCAAAAATCCACGCCCCTGCAAGTCTCACAATAGGGAAATGTCAACTGACATGAGCGAGTCCGCTCAAATGTGTACATTCCCAACACTACACTCCCCCACAGTCTAAACCCCAATACAATAATAAAATGTAAATATTTTTTTTTATTATTCCTAATATAGCTGCCCGTATTTGCGTGGGTTTGCCCATTGCTTAGCTATAGTTAGCAGTAAGACATCGAAGAGGATAATAAGAAACCTGTATGCAAAATAGCAACAGTGTAATGGTAGAATCTTCGCACTAAGAGGAAGCATTCCTGGTTCGAGTCCCACCACTCCCCTTTTTATTTCCTATTGGAAATCCGTATACGAAAACAATTCCTGCCATTTACCAATGAAATTTTATGAAAAAGCATTGAAATGGCCTATGTAGTAGTGAACGAATTTTATATATATATAAGAAAGTGAAATGGTCATGCATACTGATGAATGCACAAGTAATGTATCTTAAGCAATGTGACGCACTGCTAAGCAAAGTTTACCAGTATTAAGCACATGTCAGTATAATTGCTCATAGCTTAGCACTGCTTTAATTAGTGCAATAGCTTTGCGCGGAGCTGCACATCACATCAACTAGTGCAACGTAGAGCAACGTCGGGCAACATAGAGCAACATAGAGCAACATCGGGCAACATAGAGCAATGTAGAGCAACATCAGGCAACGTAGAGCAACGTAGAGCAAAGTTGGTAAAACATAGCCACACCTCCTAGCTGGTCTGGCCAGTAGTGAAATAAAAAGAAATGACAGGCCTCAAACCCGGGATACTGTGCACCATAATCACAGTACTGAACCACTAAGCCATGACAGCTATTCGTAAGTATGCACTTTCAACACACACACATACATATCAGTGTAAGTTTACCCATTGCTAAGCAGGCGAACCTTCAGCTGCATTTTTTCCAAACTGGCCAATCACAAATAAGTGTGGGAAATTATGCATATTTAAGCTCCATAGGCAGGAATACTATCCATAACTGGTTGTAGCTCCCATCTGCAGGCAGCAATGACTGGTGCTGGAGAGGACTCTCGTTTTCGAGTGCAACATTGGGGCATTGAGGAGTCCAAAGTAATGGTTTGGCTCCTTGTCCACCATCATGAGGATAGACTCCTGCGGGGCCAGTACCAGGGCACCCAATACAAAGCGGAAGCCTGGGACGGTCTAGCTCATGAACTCACCAGTGCCACAGGCGTCCCTCAGACTGGTGAGCAGGTCAGACACCACCATGCAGACCTGAGAAGACGCAAGGCAGATCAACTGGACCAGTGGATCCAGGAGGCCTGTGGGATGCCCAATGCCCCACTACTGAGAAAGTAGCCATGGAATTAAGCATGTAAGAATTGCTATTCTAGTGTATACTATGGATAGGTATGTCTCAATATCACTTCAATTACTTCACAGTTGCAGGTGCCCGTGCTGTGAATCAGCAAGCCTATGCAGATAGGCTGCTAAGGCTGCACCACCAGGCAGGTTAGTAAGTATTCTGCATGTACTGTTATGTAAAATAAATGAGAGAGTCTGAACATGTGTTTAAACACAATAAATAAAGGTATACTAATTCTCTAATAATTATTCTGCATGTACTGTCATATAAAATAAATGAGAGAGCATCTAGAAAAGTGTTTTAAGTCTTTAATAAAGGTATAATTCCTGGAGTGTGTCTGTGTCATTTTCTTTGATATGTTGTTGTACTCTTGCATTATGGAAATAAAACTGTTGTATTAAGTGCTGTGAACACACAGTTGGGTAGGCACATATAAAGTGGATGAAGGGAGTGCCAGTAGCTTTTAAGCATATTCACAGTCCTCAACTGTTGGTTCAAGCCCAGCATGTACAGGTTAATCTGGCACATGAATAGCTTGGTATTGTGTTCCCCAGAAATGTCATTTTGCTGGCAGAAATGTAGGGAGCTGTTAACATATAACTGATAATTTCACCTACACATATCTAGATAAGTATATGAAAGTAGAGCTGTCAGTGTACCATCCCAGCAGTAGTGTGTCTGAGCAACTCACAAAATATGTAGCAGTAGCATCTGCATCCAGGACAGTTTGTATGTCAGATACAGCCCATGTATACAAAGATCTAGCAAGACCAATTTCATGATCTAAGGACAATTGTGTAGTGTAATAATACATGTAAGGGACATATAACAAGAGTCAATAGGAATGTAGTGTAAACTAGAAGGATATATAAGTTGTTAATGGAGCTATCATTTTCCACCCTACTGTATGTGCATAAAAAATGCAATTCCACACCTCAATGGGTATGTTTAATCTCAAAACATTTGTTGGGACATATGTCCTATTGGTTTATAAATATCTGCATTTATTTTGATGCATGTGCCCTTTTCAAATACCGCAATATTGGTGGCTTGTTGCCATCAATTAAACTTGCATGCTGTTGCAATGTCCACTGTTGTCCGATATATGCATGTGTCATGCTTGCTGTTCAACTGTTGGAACTCTAGTATGTTGGGTTAATGGGAACACTTCTGCATGCTGTTATAACTAATTTGGAATGCTGTTGACTGTTACTAACTCATATTTCCATGAAATCCTCCTAAACATAGAATGTATGGGAAGGCCGGTCCCAGCGGACCCACCTGTCCCACCTCAGCTGGCAATGGCACCTGGCACCAGCAGGTCCGGTGCCCAGCCTGGGACCTCCTCCTCTGTTGGCCCTGTGCAACCTTTGGGTGGAAGTGCTGCAGGGAATGGGGCTCGTCCCCCCCCGTGCAAACATGGGTGGACGAGGGCCACCTATCACCCTCCAAATGGTCTGGGCTGTGGTGCGTAGGGAGATCGAGCGTTCTGTCACTGATCCTCTACGCCAGCTTGAGGCACGGGTGGCGTGACTCACTGGTGAGCCTGCCCCTCCTATGCAGCCCCCAGCACAGCCACCCTCTGGGCTGTGAAGGTGCAGTGGTGACTGCCCATGGGTGGGGATCTCAGTTTCACTGTTGCCATCTGTGGGCTCATGGGCTTGCGATTTCCAAACATCCTTCCCTGTCAATGGTATTCACCCACCACATGTGTCATATTCTGCCCCTGTATGCATCTTGTTTGTCTTGTCTGTGTACCTCCTCAACCTACCTCCCCAAATATACCTACATCCCCTACCCCACATTCCACTCTCACCTGAAAAAAAAAGGGCATTCTGCTCCCAAAAAATAACGCCCCATACATAGCTGCTCATTTTGTACACATGTCTGCTGGACACATAAACTGATATTTAATTGGCAGTACAACCCACTTTGTTGTCCTCACCCCTCTCACAAGTGTTGAAGGTTTCATATTTCACTCCAAAATTATTGCATATGCACAGCTGTTGCTGTTAAAGAAATGGGCAGCTATGGGTCTTCCCTACACCCGTCCTGCACATCCCGAGCTGTTTTCCCTGCTGTCTTTCCCTCTTTGTACCCCGTTTTCACCAGTTTCCTATCTCCCCATTTTCTTTTATTTCAAAGAAATGAGCACGGGGGTTAGCAGGAGTAAGTACTTTTAAGCAGTAGTTAGCGAGTTTGCATGAGTGTGCGCCTGTGTGTACTTGTGTGCGCTTAGCTAAGCTTGTATGCGCTTAGCTAAGCATCGCTCAAACCCGAGCAAACCTGCTTACAACTGCTTAAAAGTGCCTTAGTCACTCTGTATGCCACGGCCCTTGTTCTTCTCATCAGCAAAATAAAATATCTCTGTCAGTCTCAAACCCCGGACCTTGTACGGACTAGACTGGATGAAGTACCACTGAGTCATGGTAAACATACAACAAATTGGTGCTGAAATCGATATATCATGCATCAGAATGAGTGAATGTAAAGGACAAATAGAAATGCCATAAAAAATCCTGTTCTGTGGATCTTTACCAGCAGTTCTAGTGGAATTGCATTACATGACTGTGAAAAGAGAACCAGCCATTCTAGCAGGAAATAATGTTACAGCAGCACTTTACAACCCCCAAGCAGTATTATAGCAGGACAAACACTAGCATATCTGATTAGGGCAGAGGCCATACTTACCAACTGTGACTAATTTTCAGGCATGTCCCTGATTCCAAGACAGGTTTTAGCTGTGTCCCTCTGAATGCCACTGAAAGCTACTGAAGTTAGGCAGAAAGGTGGTGAATTACACTTAATGAATAATGACAATAAGTAAGAGTTAGACACCACTTGTACTCCAGGAAATGTGTATTAATCCATACGCTCTGGTTCTCTCAATGTCTCAACCTAATGTTTCTAATATTGTAAAGGTGTACCTCACTTCGAACTACTTTACCCTGAGTCTGTTCAAATATGTACCTGAGTGTTTGAGAGGCCTGGCAGAGGCAGAAACACACAGGCATATCAGCTGTTCTGCTGTTACACACTGTTCAAATAGCTTTGGAAGGAGTTCCAGAAGCATACCCTTATGTAGGAGTACAGCACTGAAATACTAAGGAATGTAGCCATGTACTGGTAGCAACCAACTGTGACAATGCCATTGTTCCAGTGCTGAAAAGACCGGTGTGGTGCACAAAGAATAACAGGCTAACCTCTGGCTACCATCTGGATAGGTCCACAGTTGGGAGCTACGCAGGCAGACTACTTGCCTTGGTAAACTAACAGGTACACAGCAACCCTTTAAGTCCAGCAAGATAAAGTTCACACATTAATACATAATGCTCTCTGTCCTACTGCACCCCTACCCAAATGTACAATAAACCTGTATGTTCATGGTCTAGAAAGGATGTAGGTAGGCATACTCAGTACAGAAATTTGTCCAGTTTTCTTGAGCAGCCTGTGCTAATGTCAACACTAAAAAAGCACAAACTGTTCAAAAGTGAGTAAATAAATATTCACAGTATAGCAGTTCACAAATAGTTCATGTGTCAAATGAATACATCTCAATAACTACTTTTGTATATCAGTTAATTGTATAAGTAGAAAAGAAACTACATACTCCCATGTATCTTGTGTTAGCATTTGTAGGGGTGAGTACAATTCTACACTGACAACTGTGTAGTGTAAGTGGCAACATTCAGGTCTGAGTACAACATTTATATCACTGGCTACACCCCTAGCTTCAGATATAAGAACTATACCAACCTTCTGACTTACACAACGGTGTCTACAGCAAATAAGCATGGGCCCCACTTGGGAAAGCTGAAAGGGCTATGCCTACCTGACATAGCAATTTATAGCATTAGGTTGATATGACAGTGAGTACTGCAATTACCACACAGCAGGTTGCATGCAATTACCAAATGATGGCCACCAATTGGTGCAGAGGCCATCACATGCACATGTGCAGATACCTATAAAAGCAGGCTGTATCTGCTGGCCACACATGCAATCATCCCATTGCAGACGGTGAGAGAGAGAGAGAGACACGCAGAGACAGAGACAGAGAGAGAGACTCACCCCCCCCCCACCCACACCACTGGGAAAAAAAAAATAATAAACTAATAAAAAAAAAATAAAAAAAAACAAAACCTAAAATAAAAAAAAAAAAAAAAAAAAAAAAGAATTACATTAAGCCAAAGATACAGCAAACTGAAAACTACGAACTCATACAAAGGAAAGGTATGTAACAGATATGTATTTACTGGCATGTAGTAGATGTATTTGAAGACCACTCTACATACTTTGAAACATCAATATGTGGCAGCAGTATGTATCTATGCACAGATGCCCTGCATAACTACTGCCATGGACAAATCAGTGTGTAGCTGTGTGCAGTGGGCATAACTGTGATATATGTAGCTCAGCATTAAATGTCAAACATCTGAACCATGTTATCTGTGTTCTGTACAGTAGTGTGGACAATGGCTGTTTGGGGGAGTAGCGCATACAGCTATATAACCATGGATGTGACAGAGTAACACATGTATGATAGTCATATCAACGTGTAGCTTAGCATTGGCAACTGCTGTACCAGGCTAGTATGCTAATCTAGCATTTGCAGCTGTGTATACACCCTCTAATATTACTGTGTGCTCACACGTGACACCTGTTCATGTTGCAGCAAGGCCCAACAGGTCAGTCATGAGGTCCAGGGACTTAACAACAGTGTGGACCTTGTGTGTGTATGGCACACACATATGGAGAGATATATCAGTGTCAGATATATTAGCATCTGTACATGCGCATAGAGCAAGGGACATACTGCGCATAGAGCAAGGGACATACTGCAACTGTTTCTGAAAGGAGGTCATATATATGTTGGTGAAGGTTGTTATGTGCATATTTGTATGTAGGTAGTAGTGTGTGGCAAACAAGCCTGCATACATTGCTGGTATATGACATGTGGTGGTTAAACGCTGTGGGTGTGATTTTATAGGTTTGCAGTGTTGCAGCCAGTGAGGCCTGCTAAAGCCACATGGGCTGAGAACACCTTCAATGCATTTCGCACAAGACTGTGCAATATCATTACATAACTGTATACCTCACATACTTCGCATAATTGATATTCCCACCATGAAAGATGGACTGTATATGTGCCTATATGTATATCTATATGTACACCAATGGATGTTTAAATTTATGTGTATATATATATATATATATATATATATATATATATATATATATGGGTCTAGGTCATAAGATCGACAGCTCATATGACTGAAACTCATTTGGTCGACAGCTCATTTGGCTGACAAAAAGTATTCAAGGCAAAAACCTGGGATTTGCCCCCCTCCTCACTGTTGTGCGACTGTGGAGTTGTTATATATAGTTGGGGCTGGGGGGGGCGCACAGCCCCCCACATTGGGGGGGTGTGGGGGGCAAAGCCCCCCACCTATACTTTTTGTCAGCCAAATGAGCTGTCGATGAAATGAGTTTCAGTCATATGAGCTGTCGATCTTATGACCTAGATCCTTATATATATATATATATATATATATATATATATATATATATATATATATATATCTAGAGAGAGAGAGAGAGGGAGAGACTGAGTCATATTTACTGCGACAGATGCCTGGTGACAAAGCCATTGCCTCAAGCTCAATGTCTGAAATTCATTGGCATCCCTTTTCCTAAATACTCTGTACCCATGAACTACCACATAGGTGGTAGTTGACTTAAGACCGACAGTGTGATAAGAGACCATGGGGCACAGGTGGACAGTAGTCTCCCCCTTGATAATCACAGTGCCACACTAGTCATGTAATCTGTCTACATGGCACACCTCATCACAAAAGCTGTGTCATCTAGGGAAAAAGAGGTCAGTGTTCCCCTCTACTCATCACTCACAAAACCCATTATAGAGTACAATGCCCCTTCTGGTACGTACCTCACAAGACATCTACAGCAACTGGAAAGGCCACAGACATACCTCACAAAGAGTAATACTGTCCTCAAACAGATGCCCTATGCAGACCGTCTCACAAAACCACAGCTAGACTGTGTCGCATACCGGCAACCCAGAGGTGACCTCTGCCTAACATACAAAGCTATGTCAAACCCAGAGCTGTTGGACATGCTCCACATAAACAGATCACAATCCCTACGAGCTACACGCTCTAGGGACCTAAACCTTGTCACCTCAATAAACAGAACATGCTGGAAGGATAGATTCCTATCTCAGAGACATCCCATACTCTGGAACAAACTACCAATCAATAGCAAACAAAGCCCTTCAGTAGCACTCATCATGAACAGTCTTGATGATAGGATGGGAGATAGGAAATACACCCTGGGAATCACCTTTGTGGCTCTGCTTGACAGGGACACATGAAAGGAAATTACTTGGGTGTCAAAGGCCAGGGTACCATCTGGCTAGGCTCCTATAGGCCCTAGGGCCAATAGCCTATTACCTACCTATGAACCAATACACACCCACATGTATTTGTTGCACTAATTGCTATGTGAGGTTGACTGAGTGTGATGGTGAATGTGTTGGTGAGTGTGTCACAGTTGTGTATATGTGGGATAGCTTAGTGGGAAACTGTTTCTATCATGGTATTATGTGTCCTAGCTCTGACCCCAACAAAAGATGTGTATGCTATTGCTAGCCAGAAAAAGCAGTATGGCATATGGTCTGACGTAGTCCCTTTGTGTTAACTGGGGTGTGCCATTGGAGGATAAAGCAGTACATGTATGCTCATTGATTGGTACTGCTGGTGAATCATACTCCTGTATGAACTGTAGTACTACCTGAAGCTGTAGGCCTAAACAGCACAGTATGGTGTATGTCCACATTGCTTGGAAACACTGTTTTGTGTGTTCCCTGTAGTCCTCATAGATTACATACCTCAGGCATAAGGGTTGTAAGTACTGACACACAGTACTGTATGGTACACATGTAAAGCTCATCTGGGTTGCCATACCTCTGTATCCTGTATGTATGCCTGATGTGTGTGTGGGTATGCCTGTAACATGCCCTCGGTCATATGTGTGTTACAGGATATAAGTGTGTATCTAGCAACATGTATAGTCTAGTACAGCAGTATGCCACCTATAGTCATGAATGTGCACATATTGTAGCAGATTTTTTAAAAATCTGAAAAATTAAAACAAAGGATCTACTAACATTTATACGATATTAGGACAGGATGTGAAACTAATGCATTATATAAGCACACCACGACATGCAACAATGCAAAATTTGAGTTTTTTATTTTGGAAGTAGTAGAACCTGACCCAAGGGGTGGTATGTGGGAAACCCTGGTAGAATATAGGGAATTATATTGGCAACTGGTATTAGAAGCTGCTAGGAAGCCTGGACTTAATGACATGAGTTCACTAGTACCAGTCCTCAAACTAAGATCAGCCAAACTTTAGAAATTGATCTCATCTTCACAATTTTTAAATACAATTAATATTTTATTTATTTATATTGTATTTTAAGGTTGATTTGATTTCACTTGTAAATTTTAATACTGACACTCTTTTTATGAGTTCCATCATGATGGACTCCATGGCCTTGCAGATCAGGCTTATAGGCTTATAAGACAATAGTTCATATGGTCTGTTGTGCACCGACACTTGTGGTGTGTGCCAAATGTTGCTGTAACACATTCAACGGTCTCATATCCTGTACAGAGGGTGAGTCTCAACAGACTGTTCAGGTGCAGGGTCTGTTTGTTTTGGAGTTCACATATGACACAGCTAGGGAAGCCATGTCATCCCATAGAAGCTGTGTTTTTAGGTTTGGAAAGTGCTGTTTAACCATTATATATGTGATTTCTGGGTGTTCACAGTCTCCAGGTATGATAATGGGCCCTTTTGTCAGTGAGGGGGAGGTAAATATGTATGAACCTGTCTGACAAGATGTTGGCGGTGTCAGTCATGTAGATGTATTCATTTACAGTTCGCACTGACTCAGAACATATATGTGTTTACATTGATATTTATGTCATTGCAAAAGAAAGCTTCATGGTTCTCTATGGACCCTTTGACAATATTTTTGCCAGAACATGGATTGGCTAATGTTAGGAACGCTCATTGTTTATTGATGATACTGATCGGAGATTTATTGGTCTTCTTTGAAATTTCACTTTCTCTGAACAAGTTCAGTACTTGTAGTACATAGTTTGATTATGACAGGAGTCCAATATATTATATGGGTTTGTTTTCATATCACTGTGTGCGCAATGCAGGATTGGTGAATAGTGACATGTTTCTGGGGTGAGAACTGCAACTGGCAGATATGTGTGGCCCACTGCTGTACTCTGACATGGTCTAAGTATGTGAGCATGCTCAGTATGACCTTTCAGTATGTTGTTGACTGACATTTGCTTTGTTTGTTGAAGTGTGTGAGCATGCCCAGTATGGACATATATACTATATGTGTGTGGAAAATCAAGTTGTTTTTTACTTCAGGGATCACCTTTGTGTTGTACATCGACAGGAAGCACGCTGTGCCTGCAGGGCTTCCATGAGTCACTTTGCATAGACTTATCAACATTTCTACATACAGGGGGGGCAGCTATTATTTGTACATTTCTACCCAGGGGGCACACCTGATTGTTATTGTGGGTATATATTGGATGAGGGGTTGACCTGATGCTTTTACACATTTGCTAGGCCTGCACTGCTATGTCAGTTACTCCATTTCAGTTTGTACTGTTGCCTATCGTACTGGCTTGAGGCATACTACTATACTACAGAACCTAGCTTCCAATTTCACGTATTTTAGTTTGTGACTTCATAGCCTACCCAACCCACATCACACTGCCTGGCCTGCTGTTATCTGTCTGCATAGGCCTGGGGGTAAGTTCAGAGGGCATGATACAGCATTTGTTTGTATTTGCGTTAGTCCACAATTGCCCTGCTGTGTCTGAGCCAGTGAAATGCTGTCATGGCTTAGTGGTTCAGTACTGTGACTATAGTGCACAGTATCCTGAGTTTGAGCCCTGTCATTGCTTTTTATTGTCCTACTGGGCAGACCTGACTGGTTAAGGGACAGTAAAGCAGGTGTGAGTGTGTTTACCCGACTTTGCCTGACTTTGCCCAACATTGCCCAACATTGCCCAACGTTGCCCAACGTTTTGCTAGTTTGTGCGGTGCGCAGCTCCACGCAATTGTGCTTAAATATGCTAAATAGTGGTAAAATGTGCTTAACACGGCTTTATATTGCTTAATATAGGGCAATCATGCCTCAGGTGTTGCTGCAGGGCTGCCTATGTTGGATGCACATTATACACTCCCTATGCATGTTTGAAAATAGGTAGTGTCAAGTTAGGCATCCCTTTTATTGTATGTGCAAGTCAGAGAGAGGTGTCATTTCCAGGGTTCCTACTGAGTCAGTGTATGTGCTATGCATTGCCTCTTTGCCAAGGCCAGGGCATATTGGGCACGCCTCCTTCTGCCTACTGGGGCAGGCTCAGGTTGTTCCTCCTCCAAGTCACACTGTGCCTGTGCAGACCTTGGCAATGGTGGGGGGCTGTTTGGCCCTGCCCCATGTTGTTCCTGCTGCAGCTGTTTTCACAGGATTATATTGTGTAGCATGGCACATACCATGGCAATTTGGGTACATGTAGTTGGTGAGTACTGCAAGGCTCCACCAGATGTGCCCAGGCACCTGAACCGTGACTTGAGCATCCCAAACAGATGCTCAATTATGCTTCTTGTTTGTGCATGTGCCTCATTATGGAGGTCTTGTTCGGGTGTGTGTGAATTTCTGATGGGTGTCATCAGCCACGGCTCCAGTGTGTATCCAGCATCCCCCACTAGGTGACCATCAGGGATGTCCCCATTGGGAAATCTCTGGTACAGCTGCGTCAGATGCCAGATGTGGGAATCGTGATAGCTTCCAGGGCAGCCAGCACACACATTCATTATTATGCCCTGGGCATTGTACACGATCTGGCAGTTGATGGAGGGGAAGCCCTTGCGGTTGATGTAGACTCTACCCCACTCACCTGGTGGTGCTTTGATGTGTATGTGCATGCAGTCTATTGCACCCATCACCTCAGGGTATTCCGCTATTTGGTGGAATAGATGCATATTGCTGGCCAATGCCTCACTGGAATTGGGGAAATATACATGCTCACCGACATGTGCTGACATGGCATCCAGGAACTGGTGCAGTACCCTGGATGCTGATGCCTGTGAAACCCCCATCATATCACCAGTTGGTCTATGGAAGGTATCTGTGGCTAGTATTCGTAGGCCAACATATACCTTTGTATCCACTAGGATGGGTTCCCCTCTGTTGGTTCTGTGTATGAGGCATGGCCGGCACAGCTCAACAATTTGCTGCAGGAGGTCTCTGTCCATTCTACAGTGCTCCACTATCTCCAGCTCATGTAGCCCCTGGTAGGTTACCCTGGGTCTGTACACTCTTCTCCGTCTCCTCACTGTGGGTTGCTCAGCAGCATTCACAACATCACCACCCTCAGCACCTTGCACATGTTGGTCTATAATAGCAATGGCAGCCCCTAACATTTTGTCAGCCTTAAGCTTTTTGAGTTTTCACTCTTTCTAAACTGCAGTGTTGCAGAGTTCTTGTAAAAAAACAGGTTAGACTGCTGTTTGCAGAGTTTCAATTGCTGGGCTGGGCTAGTCGACTGCCTGTGTAATTGGCTGATTGTGATATATTTCACCAGGCAGCTCTGCTAGTTCTCCTTGGTTAACTTCCTACTATTTCTTTTCCTTCCTTTTTCCCTTTCTGTTTCCACAAGGGGCATCGGCGTGCAAACAAGCACACACGCGCATGCACAAGCGCACACTTGCCTACACGTGCACACACGCGCACACTCGCCTACACGCACGCACACACTGTGTGCCTGTTTACAGTAAATTTCTGATATATCCATGGCGTACGCCTTTGGTTTCTTGTTTTCAGCTACTACCACTGTAAACACGCCTCTTGCAATCCTGAGCAACTCAGGGCAAACACATGCCACTGTGCTCCAATCACCTTACAGTGTTTCAGACATACCCCTCATGATGTTACCTATCTTCTACTCGACTACTACCCTACTCCTACACTTACACTCTAGGGACATGGCTCACATGCCAGTGAAAATTCGGATTCACTATCCTTATCCTCATTTGCATAGGATTGCCTACTAATGCTTGGTTACATCTCTCACACTGAGCTTCCCCCCCTTAGCACCCACTACTCAGTGGCCATGTTGTTTGCAGCCTGCCATTTACCTGCAGGGCAGAACACGCTTTTTGTGTAAAAGCACATTTGTGGGTATTTTTCACTTTTTTTTTTAAAGCGCAGCATGTTTGCGCGGCGCTGCGCTACGCTTAAACATCGGCGATCGGGGAAAAAATGGATTTTAAGGATTTACAATATTTGCAAATGCCAATGGCCTTATATTTGGCCATTGGCATGCTTCCTTTACTAGATGCATCCTTTATTTGGAGCTGTCATAGCTCAGTTTAGCTATTTGCAGAACGGTACTCCGTTACCAACAGAGTACATTTCTGCAGATAACACTACTCTTACACGGACAGGTTAGTGGTTCCTGGATTGCAAATTTACCTCATTTGCATAGCTTTCAGCAGCAAATGAGGTAATTTGCATACCATAACTTTAGAAGCTCTCATGCATGCCCCTACTGGCTATTGCTGAATCGCTCGGCAGACATATTGCCTGTCTGCAGTCTTACACTGTTCTTACACTCCGTGCAAGCCTTCGTAAATCCAGCCCATGCTTTTATCTTCCTTACTTGTGCATTAATTTAGGTAATGGGTAAAGTTTGTGTATAATGGCCAGAAAAAAAGAACAAAAGTGAATAGGGGAAAATGAATTTATTGGATTTCTCTTTCAAAGACTTATTCTAGGCTTTCTTGCTGTTTACTATAAATATTTATTCATTTAAGGATTTAGCTATAAACTTAACTTTAAAATATGTATTTTACCAGTTAAACAAGAGTAACATCTTACATATCAAATTCTAGTTTACTTGTTAAGTTTAGTTTAAGCTACTATTAATATATCTCTGGTTTCTTGTTTACTAAAACATTATTTACTTGGCAGTGTGTGTCTTCCCTTCACCCCAAACCAACCCATTGAATGTATGTTTTGATACATTGCATATCCTTAAATAGTTGATAGTATGTGAATATACCCTCAAATAGCCAAACAGAGGCCAAAAACAGTTAATCTCCTATTAATACATTACCAGAAGGCAACGGAAATGATGCAATCAGCAGAGCAGCACTGATCTGTGAATATAATATTACATTAAAAGTGAATTGCTGCAACAGAGAAACTTCTAGTACTTTCAAGAGTACACCTTTATGTTGTCAGCAATGCAATACATTCTAGTAAGGACCCATTAAAAGATATTTGCGCTACTTATTCATAAACCTTGGGATTCATAATTAATCCAGCTTTGCATTTCAGATACCCTTAATATCCATTGCTGTTTTCCTGGGGGATGTATTATACACATTTGTCCACAAATATTAACTGAAACTGAGCCCTATAAATATTTATTCATTCAAGGATTTAGCTATAAACTTAACTAAAAGATGTATTTTACCAGTTAAACAAGAGTAACATCTTACATATCAAATTCTAGTTTACTTGTTAAGTTTAGTTTAAGCTACTATTAATATATCTTTGGTTTCTTGTTTGCTAAAACATTATTTACTTGGCAGTGTATCTCTTCCCTTCACCCCCAATGGAACAGACTGGTAAAGCATTACATCTCTTACACCCTACTCTTTTCATAGAATACTATTGTCAGATTACAAGGCATAACTCAACACCTTGGAAGCTGTCCTTGATACAAGCTGCTTTGCAATTCATTTACTTTGTCTAGAGCTGCTGCAGACAAATTAGTGATGCATATGCCTTTGTAGAGCAGAGAACGGAGGCTTGGGAATTCAGCCTAGTACCCAGAGGTGATGCCTTTTTTGAGTGTATTCAGAAACAAGTAAAGAAGAAGAATGCTTTCTCCTGCAGTCATTTGTCAGATTAAAGTTGTACTCTATAATAATACAATGAGAGGCCGTATCCAGCAAAACATGGATATACATTTTTAGAGCTGCAAGTAAGGTTTATAGCAAGGGAGTGGCCAGCAGTGCTCTGCTATACTATACATATTACAAAGGCAATGCATGCTATTCAAAACCATTTTATTATTGTAATGTTACCTTTTCATGAATCAGAATTAGCCATTGTGAAATAGTTTCTGTTGGTCAAGATGATATAATGAAACTATATCTGAATCTATATCTTTAGGAATTCTAACCTTATATGGATGAAAAAAAGCTTGCATGTTTGCTTCTGCAATAGACCATTTGTAACATAAGCACTACATATAATCCAAAAAGGTTACATTTAAGTTGCACTGGGGACACCTTCATGCTAAATTCTTTCTATGTCCTTCATCTTAGTGAGGTATCAGGAGCAGAGTAAGGCCTCTCTGGTACAAGGCCTAATTCCTGTAAACTGCTGCATTTGGCAAAACAGTGACATTTAGATGGGGTGATAAATAAAATAAGAACTAAATGGACATCATTAAATTATATATCCTGGTAGAACCAAAATGTACTGTATGAAATAATAAACTTAAGTGACATATTATTTATATATTTAGTTTTGTGCCACCATAAAATGTTGGTATTGCATTAAGGCCTAAACAACTCACAGCTAACACATTCATTCAAGATTATTTATTATTTATTTGTTTATTTTACATTTGTTTAATGGGGAGGTCCGACTAGACAGAGCTGTCCATTTTCAGTGGTGGCCAGGGGAGAAAAGCTCCAGAACAATTGTTAACATACTATACATAAGACATATACATGAGCATTGTGGTTTTCACATTCACTTATAAAAATATAGCAGATAATAACATATGATTGCATACGATATTTACATAAGCATAGTGATTTAGACATGCAATTAAAAGTATAGCAGGTAGTAACATATGATGGTTGTTCATACAGTATGTTTAGTAGATAATCTTGAAGATGTACTGAAGATAAGACAAGAAAGGAAAACTAAAAAAGGAAGAGAATATAGACAAGTTCATATGAGGTGCATTGACATTTTAAGGAAAAGCTTTTCAACTTAGTCCAGGGGAGAGTTAGTGGGTATAGATGGGACAGTGGGGAGTAGGTGGCAGTGAGTTGGTAAGTAACGTGTGGTAATATATAATGCATCTGTGGGAGTTTTAAAGCGGAGGTTAGACAGTGGGTAAGGGAAAGTAGTTAGAATATGTCAGCCAGGTGCTACACAGTTACAAGTAACGTGTGATAATATATAGTGCATCTGTGGGAGTTTTAAAGAAATTGGATAGTGGGTAGGGGAAAGGAGTTAGAATATGTCAGCCAGGTGCTACACAGTTACAAGTAACGTGTGATAATATATAGTGCATCTGTGGGAGTTTTAAAGAGGAGGTTGGATAGTGGGTAGGGGAAAGGAGTTAGAATATGTCAGCCAGGTGCTAGGCATTTACAAGTAACGTGTGATAATATATAGTGCATCTGTGGGAGTTTTAAAGAGGAGGTTGGATAGTGGGTAGGGGAAAGGAGTTAGAATATGTCAGCAAGGTGTTAGGCAGTTACAAGTAACATGTGATAATATATAGTGCATCTGTGGGAGTTTTAAAGAGGAGGTTGGATAGTGGGTAGGGGAAAGGAGTTAGAATATGTCAGCCAGGTGCTAGGCAGTTGTATGTCCAGGAGTTGTTTAGGTGGGAAATAAGCTGTTTTTTGAAGATGCTTTTATTAGGTTACACCCTGATTTGTTGTGGTAGGAAGTTCCAAGTCTTGGCAATCTTGCTAGAATACAGGGAGACACCAGAGCTGTAATGGCTTTTGAAGATTGCAATTATTGCCTTGTTAGTGGATCTAATTTCTCGGTTATTGGAGTAGAGGGTGATCAGGTCTTGTAAGGCTGGAGTTTTGTCAGGTTGGTACAGTATTTGATTAACTAGAAGAAGTTGGTTTAGAGCTAAGGTGTTAGAGAGTTCCAGCCAGGAAAGCTGTTTTAGGGCCTGACAGTGGTGGGTGCAGTAGGAAGAGTTTGTGGTGAATTTTGCTATTTTGTTGAAGCATACTGATAGCTTGTTTAAATCACTCTTGTTTAGATTAATTCAGACAGGAGAAGCATACAGTAAGGTAGAGAGAAGATGGGTATGAGCTAGGGTAACTTTACTGCTGCTGGTTAGGAAGTTTTTACATCTGTAAAGAGTACCTAGCTTTTTGTTGATTTTGGTTATTGTATGAGCTATGTGTTTGTCAAATGTCATATCATTGTCGATAATGAACCCTAGTAATTTGGTTTGTGTGACAGGGGAGATAGGGGTATTATCTGATGCAGAAATAGAGAATGGGGGAGTAGGTGCTACTGCTTTGGAAGGATGAAAGAGCATAAGCTGTGCCTTTTTAGGATTTACTATTAGCTGGGAGTTTGTAAGCCAGGTTTCAATGGATGTAAAGGCTTCTTGGGTCTTGATTTGAAGATTTTGGAGGGTGGGGGTGGAGCAGATTAATGTGGAGTCATCAGTGCATTGAAACAGGTTTGCTGGAGGGGTGGCTTTGTGAAGATTATTTGTAAATATAGTGAAAAGTAGGGGTCGTAGGATTGATCCTTGGGATACTCCTAGTTTTACAGGAAGTAGGGGGAAAGGGAGTTTTTCCACTGAACAGCTTGTTGGTGTTGGGAGAGATAGTTCTGAAACCATAATAGAGTGGGGTAGTTAGTTTTAATTCTGAGAGTGATGCTATTAGTTTTGTATGGGAGACTGTATCAAATGCCTTTGATAAGTCAAGGAAAACTGCAGACACTAGTTGGTTATTGTTGCGTTGCATATTGACTAGGTTACTAAAATGGATGATTGCAGTGGTAGTGCTATGGTTGGGGCAAAATCCATGTTGAGTTTTGGCAAGAAGATTGTTGGAGAAGGGATGTGTTAGGACCTGAGTGTGGATACATTTTTCCAGTATTTAAGCGAGTGGAGCAAGTATAGCTATAGGGCAGTAGTTTGTTAGATCAGTGGAGCTGCCCCGTTTGTGTATTGGTATAATGTAGGAGATTTTTCAGAGAAGTGGCTCCTTTTGTTCTGAGATTGATCTGTTAGTGATTATAAAGACTGGGTAGGAAATAGCTTTGGTGGCTATTTGTAGGAATTTGGAAGGTAGTTTGTCTACTGCTAGGGTGGTGGGTTTAAGTTTGGTTAGGTGTCTATAGATGGTGTAAGTTGGTACAGGTAGAAGGGTGAAGGAGTTAGGGTTATTTGATGGGTTATATAGTATAGTGGGGGTTGAGGAGTGTGGGACTGTTGACAGCTTTAGTATAGAGTTGGTAAAGAACTCATTGAATTGGGTGGCTATGTTTATGGAGGAGGAGTCAATGTTTGCATGAGGAGCTGGTGATTTAGCTGGTTGGAGAATACTGTTTATAGTGGCCCAGAACTTTTGTGGATTGGTATTATGCTTACTTTGAATTTCACTATAGTATTTTTGTTTGTCTAGTCTGATTTTTTTTTTCTTTACAGTGTTTCGCAGTTGTAAGAATGTTTGCCTTTTAGGAGTAGTTTTGTTTTTGCGCCAGGTGTCCCATGCTTTGTCTCATTGTTTCATAAGTTGTCTAGTGATCTTAGTAAGCCATGGGGCATAGATGGTTTTAGTGCGGATCTGTCTTGGTGAAGCAAGTTGGTTGAGAAAGCCTAAGAATATAGTGTTGAAATACTCAACTGCTTCATCTAAAGGAAGTGTTAAAAGAGAGGACCAGTTAGAGTGTTTAAGGGCTGTATTAAGGTTGTCAGCCCTAAAGGTTTTAGTGTATCTGATGTGTTTAAGAGAGCTAGTGCTAGTGAGTTTAGTTTGGACTCTGATTAAGAAGGTTGGGAGGTGGTTGCTTAGAGTGTCAGATAGTGTGCCAAAATTATGGGTGGAAGATGGGTGATTGGTGAGAACCCAGTCTAGTACTAATTCTTTTTTTGAGGTTTTGTCTACCCTAGTAGGGGTTTGTATAAGCTGTGAGAATCTGTAAAGGTTAATATGATTTGAGGGGTGGGGTGATTTAAGTGAGGTCCAATCAATATTGAAGTTGCCTAGTATAATGATTTCATGGGGGAGGGTTCTGATGTCCATTGGAGAAGAGATTCTAGGGTTTTGATGTTATCTCCTGATGGGATATGTGATCCCAAGATATTTAGCTGTTTTTGTGTATTTAGTCTTACCTTAACAAGTAGGATCTCCGCATTATTAAATGCCGGGATTTCTATGTTAAATAGTTCAACACTGATGTTGTTCTGATAAAGGAGAGCGACTCCACCTCCTCTTTTAGCTGTACTGTATTTTCGTAGTACACTATAACCAGGGGGGAGAACTTCTTCATTTTTAATGTGTGGTTAAAGCCATGTTTCTGTGAGGAAGATGATGTCAGGTAAGTATAATGCTATGGTTGCATGGAACTCGGGTTTTGTTAAGGATGCTGCTTATGTTATGATTTATTATTAGAATATCAGATTTTTTCTTAAGTAGGCTAGTATTGGTTCTAGACTGATTATGGTGATTTGTAGGACTTGTTATTGGACCTGGGTTGGGGTTGATATTGCCACTGCAAAGCAGGTGAGAGGCAATGTTTATAATGGTTTGTAGGTATTTGGAGAAGGCTAAGTCACATTGTAGGGATAGCCTAGATTTGCTTTGATAATGGAGGAGTTTGTAGGGATGTAGGTCATAGGTAGCATGGTTAAAGAATGAGGGTGAGATAAGTAAGGGGTAGTTAATGAATGTTGGACGTCAACCTTAAAGTATGTAGTTGGATTACTAGCTAAGGGAGCATAACATTTTAAATCGTATTTAAAATTATTATTGAAAGCTTCCTCACTTTATATAACAATGCATGTTTCACTCTGTAGATATTTTCTTATTAGCTCTTTATTTGTTTTTATTTATTTATTTTTCAAGTTTTTAATTTATTAAAATCCTTCACTGGTCACTTAAAAACATATAGCAGCACTTCATTATTATTTTTCTTTGTAAAAATATTGTAATGTTACAAATTTTGAAAATTACTGATCATCATCATCAGCCCCCTTTTTCCAATTTTCTACATGGGGTCGGGGTATCATGTTAATTGTCGCCAGCTCTCTCTATTCTGTGCCACACTCCTGCCTTCTTCAACAGTCATGCCTGACTTTCACAGATATTGTTTCACAAAATCCATCCATCTCTTTGATGGACATCCTCGCTTTCTCTTACCTTCTTCCTGTCTGTCCCAAATCTTCTTCACCAGATTGTCTTCTGCTTTTCTGCACATGTCCAAACCACTGTAATCTGTTCTCTTTGACCTTTTCTGCAATTGGAGCTACTTTGGCTTCTGCTCTAATGTCTTTATTTCTTCGCCTGTTCCACAGTGTGCTTCCTACCCCCCTTCTCAAGCACTTTGTTTCCATCACCTCTAGCTTCTTCAACTGTTCTGCCTTTACTGCCTAGGTTTCTGTATCATACAGTAGTACTGGTTGCACAACTGTCTTGTACACCTTACATTTTAGCTTCTTTGGCATTCTTGTGTCATAGACTACACCTGATACTCTATGCCAGTTAGCCGCAGCCCCTCTGATTCCAACTTTGACCTCTTCATTCAGACTTCCCTTCTCCTCAACCACCCCTCCCAGATACTTGAAGCTGTTTACCTGTTCCACTATCTTCCCTTCTGTCTCAATTCTCAGCTTAATTCCCCAATTTGCTGACATTACCACTATCTTATCTGTGCTTAGTTTCATCCCATGTGCCTTCAATTTTGCATTCCATTCTCCTATTCTTTGCCGGAGTTCTTGCTCAGTGTCTGCTGTAATTCTACATCATCTGCATACAGCAACTTTGTTGATCTATCCCCTCTGACCTGTTTGCTAATGTAGTCCATCACCAGTATGAACAGCAGCAGGCTCAGAGCTGAACCCTGGTGTACACCCACTCCCAGTGGGAGCCCCTCTGTAAGGCCAAACACTGTTCGTACATGAGTCATTGGTCCTTGTACATAGTCTGCACTAATTCTACCAGTGATTCTGTGACTTTAAACAACCACAGTACTGCCCAGATCAACTTTCTTGGGACCTTGTCATATGCTTTCTCCAAGTCTAGGAATGCCCAGTTAGACTCTCTCCTCATCTCTAGCTTCTTCTCAAGTATCTGTCTCACTGCAAACATCGGGTCAATTGTGCTGCATCCTGATCTGAATCTGAACTGCTCATCTCCCATCTTACATTCTACTACTCTGCGTATCCATTTATCAATCACCTTCTCCAGAACTTTCATGCAGTGTGACAGACGCTTGATGCCTCTGTACTGCTCACAGTTGTGGATATCCCCTCTGTTCTTGTAGACTGGCATGAATATGCTTATTCTCCAGTCATCTGGAATACAACATTTTCTCCACACTGCTATGAGTACCCTCAGGAACAATTTCTCCCCTATCTCACCCATCTGAGTCTGCTGCTTTCCCTGACTTCATTTTCCTTAGTGCTGTTCTTACTTCTTCTAGAGTGGGCTCTTCTTCTTCTTCTTTTCTCATTATAGGCTGTGTCTGGGGCAGTACAGCTTCTGTGGGGTTTTCTTCATTCAGAAGCTGCAGGAAATACTCCTTCCATCTGCCTTTGATGTCCTGTGGACTGGCGAGCAAGTTTTTGCTGGCATCCCATATGAAGGGTGTCTGACTATCTTCTTTATTTTTCTGTCTTTGCTTTGCAACCTGATATAGTTTCTTTGGGCCACTTACAGAGTGACTTCCCAGAAGTTGGTAGAGTGCCTCCAATGCCCTATTCTTTGCTACTGCAACTTCTTTCTTAGCTTTTTTGTTAGCCAACCAGTAGCCATTCCTAGTCTGGTCAGTATTTTCTATCTCCCACTTCTTCCTGCACTCCTTTCATTTTATGACTTCCTGGACTTCTGCATTCCACTGCCAGCTTTCCTTATGTATGTTATTTCCATACCTGGCTTGGCCACATATCTTTTTTATAGTTCTAACACATGCTGTTTTTAGGCGCTGCCATTCTTGTTCAGTTCCAACTATTTCCTCCTCTTCTTGGGGTGCTAGATCCCTGAATAATTCCTTGAACTGATGTACTTTCTCTCCAGTCAACTTCCAGGTCTTCAACCTGGTCTCTGTTGACCTTAGAGCCTTCTCTGACCACTGCTTGCAGCTGATTGTGACAGCTAGCGATTTATACTGTGGACTGACTGTTTCACTGGGATGACTTTGCAAATTCTACCCCAGTGCCTTTTTCTTACTAGGAGGAAGTCTACTTGAGTTGCATATTGGCTACTCTTGTATGTATTCTTGTGACTGTCTCACTTTCTGAACCATGTGTTGGCTACTATCAAGTCATTTGCCAGACAGAAGTCTAGGATGGCCTCTTCTTTTTTATTCCTGTTGCCCCACCCACGTGGACCCAGGCAGTCCTCATATCTTGTTCTGTCTGTCCTGATATGTGCATTCAAGTCACCCATTACCAACACCAATTCACATTGTCCTGCTTTATGTAGTAGGTCCTGCAACTGCTGTCTGAATGCACTCTTTTCCTCACTATCACAACCCTGGGGCATAGGCTGAGATTATGAATACTGCCCTATCACTGGAGTCTGATTATAAGGCGTCTGTCATTAATTCTTATGATGTCACTGCCTTCTACAGCCTCTCTTTCACCGCAATTCCTACACCATTTCTAGCCTGTCCCCATCCTGAATAGTAGAGTCTGGACCCCTAGCCAAGTAGCTTTGCTGCACTGCTCGTCAATCTTATCTCTTGGATACATAGGCTGTCCAGCCTCCTCCGTATCATCATGTCATCCACTTCCAAGTTGCGCCCTGTCAGTGAACCTACATTAAGTGTAGCAATTTTCAGTTCATGTTTGCTGATTGGCTGGTTTTATGTCCAGCTTTTGCTCAACAGAGCTATCCCAGGTAACCCAGGCTAGGCAACTAGACAAAGGCCAGCCAGTAGCTTATTGACCCAGGGCTGCTGGGCTTTATAGCGGGCACACACTGACCAATAGAGGCACAAGCACCCCTCTCAACATTAGCATGGGTCCCTGGCGAAGGTCACAGTAGGCTGGGTCCTCAACCCACTTATAACCGGTAACTGCTTATAACTGGTAACTACTTATACCCATTTTGGTGACATTATTCAACATGACAGAATGACCTATAGACATATTTTACACCGTTAAGTGACTAGACCTGCCACAGTGTGCAGTCTGTGATCTGTGTTCTAGCTTGAGGATACTGTGTACCACAGTAGATGCTCAAAGTGGTTGGTCTGTATAACTCTTCCCCCTATAGGGCACCATGTAGAGTCTGTGCTGCTGCCCACAGCTCCATTCATTAGTGATTTTGAGATAGAAACACTCAGCGTGTTTTTCAGAGGTGGGAGGAACCCCACAGAGGCACAGGGAGAACATGCAAACTCCAAACAGGCATTGATCGGAGGTCAGGATTGAATCTTGTACCTTGTGCATGGGAGGTGAAAACCTTAACCATTAGGCCAGCTGGTCTCATTGAAAATTACCGATGCTGGCAAAAGAAAAAAAAATAATAAATCTTGCCATAGCAGTAACAGATGGTTCCAACACTATATCCACCCATCTACAATCCTTTTTTCCAATTATTAACCTATATAAAAAAGAAAAACAAATAGGGCAGGATTCATGAATAATTCATGCATTGCATAGAATGGGGTCCTCACTGCAGTTCAGATCTGAAGTGCATTCATCAGCACAGGCAAACAAAAGTCCATATTGCAGAGTTAGTGGAATAGAGAAAAAACTGATGTATTGCACTGACCATCTGGTGCAGATTTCATCCAGCTAAGCAGTAACAAGTTCTTCATAATATACCATTAACACCCATCTGTCAATATGTATGTACAGTGCAGCACATAAAAAATATCAGTAATAAACAGCAAAACTTGTATACACCCCCAGTAATCCTTATTCTTTGACAGGTGATATGTTACTGTAGTTCACACCTTCTGCCATAAGGACAGGTGGCGTCATTTTTTGGAAAATTCCATAAAGTTCTCCAAGATAAGTAATTTGTGTGGTAAAAAAACCAAGGCGATATAAGTGAGGAAGGAGTGCAGAATATTTACAGACCAGAGACCTGTGCCTAACATCTGCTACGTGTACTACACAGACTTAGTATTCTGCAGTAGCAGGTATCGGTCCAGAATATATCACAGATGAGTAACACAGCATATGTTCCTACCATCAGGGTGTACCCTTAATTGCTACAGGCCTCAGAATACCAGCTCATATAACTCTACATCTGTTGTACCTCTATAACTCTTGATATACCCCTTGATTCTACCCTTGATCTTCCCTATATAACCTCCTATCAGGACCCTTAGGTATCAGGTGCTCTGATATCTTATAATGACCGATGAACCAGAAACGCACTAATAATATAACTGAAATAGAACTGGCCTCTGTTTTCAATATGGCTGACATTTTGCTTGGGTTAATATTGTGCAGAGCTATAAGTACCTAAAAAAGTCATACTTTACAGACTTGTACGCAAATAATGTTCCTCTCGAGTAAAGCACCTTACTTTACAGACTCACAAATCTTTTGCAGTTTGTCATGTAAGGCCGATGAACAATTCTTTCCCCAAATAGTGAAGGACATTATGCATCATTTCTCTTCCTGTATCCTTCCATTTCCTCCATATTACTAATCCCACACCAACTCGTATAGCAGGGTGGTTCAATGAAGAGTGGAAACAGCCACATGGACTCTTCTCACCTCACCGCAGCTAGCTTGGTGAATGCTACTTGAAACACTCACAGGATTTACCTACTTTCTATTACTTTAGAGAAGTGTTTAGTGTATAATATCAGCAGCATGCAAATAATAAGACAGCATGCCTGCCTCCAGTGTTCCCCATAGTGGGGAAGAACTTCATTAATTCTTCAATATTTGATGCAGTATGAGTGCCACCAGCTCATATGCCTTCATGTAAAACAAATCCAGCCCGATATCCTTTGGAGGGATAACAAGATATGATCCCTCACCTACACTACCCAGTAAACAAATTTAATAAATAAATAAAAATAAAAATAAATATATATCTAGCTCTGACCCAAGGGAGCCCGCAGGATTTTTTGCAAGGGGGGGTGCAAACCCAGAGCCCCGCCCACTCCCCCCATGCAGCCCCCCCACACACACAGCCACTTCATTGTCCCATTACTTGGCTATTTTTCCCCAGTTGCCATACACACTGTTCAAAACTCTATGTGCATACTGTTTTATGCTTTACTTCTACAATATTACAGATATTTCAATTTAATTTACAATTTGTTAGCACAATCACTGATAGACATTTGACAATGAAAACAAACTTGGCATTAAAACTTCTCTACCTTTGAAAGTCACATTAACTGAAACAGCATTGAAACCTACATTCAAAGAAAATGCATCTGCCCATCGGCAGGTTAAGTTTACCTCTGGGCTGTTTTCAAATCATTGACCCCTTGCACATGTTTTAGGTCCATGCAAAAGTTCTTTAATACAATCAGGAAGGTTAATCAATTCTAAGGTAAGGAAAGAAATTGCTCATTTTAACTGGGCATTTCCCTTGACTTCATTCTCCTATGTTAATGGTTAGACAGGGGGAACGCCTGCATCTGTTTCACGTAAAAACAAAATACTGGTGGTTGTCCGTATCCCCTACTCATGTGTTAGAAATCTATTGGCTACAGAATGTTTGTCAGAACTACAGCCCTAGCACAGCTTTGACAAAAGGACATAAATGCAATCAACAGTTTAATTAACCAAATACCTTAACATGTTTTGTTCATTCCAGTCATAGCTACAGGCATGTCTATATGAGCTGTTAAGATAAGGAAAATACATGGTCCTACCCACAAAAGGATGTTTTCAGATTTTTTTAACTGAACACCAGTTTCCAGACTGCTGCCCCCCCCCCCCCCACACACACACAGTCCACACCCCTCCAGTTTGATATACACCATCTGGAATTTGTTTACAACATATAAGGCACATTTAGGAGTGCATCGAGAATGGATGGATGGAGGTCATAGGCTGGAAAATGGTGTACAACTGCTTAAATGCAGCTTTACCCCCTGCTCTGTTTTAAGGTTTAGGTCATGCAAATATGCAACTATACAAAGAAGCACATGTGTGATGTACACCAAGCCTTGGTTATAACTCATTCTTTATATATGAAATTGAGAGAGAGTATCCTTGGGTTGAGTAAAAATGTGTATGCTATGCTGTGCAAGGCATGCCTGATAGCACCCATGTCTGCATGGCATCTCTCAAGCAGTTAACATTCCTGCTTGAACACATACCACTGGAATAAAAAAAGTCTTCAAGTGGATATATATCTGAATGCAACTGTTGTATGGGAGGGTCATGTACCCTCATGCCATCCACACCCTGTGCTACTTATCACTTCCAATGTCACCATTATTTGGAGAAAAAAATGCTTATTTTTGCACATGCCAATTAAATATTTGCCTTCCTTTGGCAAATAAGGAGGTGGCTATCATTTTTGAAACAAAGTGTTTAAAAGCCTTTATGACTCAAGCACTTCAATTTCTGTCTGCATTATTCCAAAATATTATCACATTACAGTAAATCATTAAATACACTGCAGTATTGTAGTCTTTCTAGACTCACCATGCAAAAAACCCATTTCATACAAAAAACCATTATTCCAAAATATTATCACATTACAGTAAATCATTAAATACACTGCATTATTGTAGTCTTTCTAGGCTCACCATGCAAAGAAACCATTTCATACAAAAAAAAAAAAAATCAAACCAAAGCTATTTTTCTACAATTTCCTAATTTTCTAAGCACAAATTTGGGAAATACTGAAGAATACCACTTCTTCAAGAAAATCACTACAGACGTTGGGTGGTCCAGCACTCCCCACCACCACCAACCTTCCATCTTAGGGCACTAATACTTGTGTATTTTTTTGCACTTTCTAAACAGTTGCTATTGACTGCTGCTCCAGTCTTTGTTTACCATGTTCAGACGCTGTGCCTAGCCAGCAGGCAGTAGCACCAAAAATAAATAGCTAATGTCAATCCAAAATAAACAAACAAAAGTGTGTCTAGATAGTACACACATACACACACAGCTAGGGTAACACGCTTTGCTGGGTTATTAAGCAAAGTAAACAATAACAGTATGTGATAATTAACATAAAATCGTTAAAACCGTTGCAAGTCCACAGTTCTCTGAATGCACAGAAATATAGCCCTTTAGCACAGTCTCTTGTACCAGTCTCTGCACAAATGTGCATGCATTACATATTGACATCTTCTGGTCTTATCTACACCAAAAGAAACATAGCCAACAATTCAATGCAATCTGCATTTCTTATATGGATATCATACATGGATACACGCTCACACAAAACACATGAGTACCTTATATATTTTATATAAAATAAATCTTAAGTATGCACATTTGTATTTTATATAATACATGTACACATGTGTATACGTGTGTATATTTATAAAAAGTACATAATATATAAGTGTATATAAATACGCAAGCATATAACACACACCTAGAGTATTTTTACATGATAAACACACATATATTTATAAATATGTTATAAATGGTCATGAGACATCTCCATAACCGCATTACCACTTTAAATGTTACTAATGCCTAAAACTACAATCACCACGAAGAAAGGTTGACCAGAGAAAAATTAATATTAATTACTACTCCAATGCAGACTGCCCCTTTTTGCAACCTCCTTACAAATCTGACTTGACAAAATGTGCTGCTGTAGGACCCTTCTTTCCAGAAAGCATCACTACAGAATATATTTGCTTGAAAACATCACTACATAATTATGAAAAAAAAAGTTCTTGGAAAGAAGTCCTTTTCCCTAGCTGTTAAAATTATTTATTTCAGGCCTTGTGCTTACACATTATATTTCTGACATCAATTATAACCCGCCAGTTTTCAATAAAGCATTGTTGCAAATAATAGAAAATAACAGCCCATTTAACCCAAGCAAGCTTATTGGATCTGTTATGGTAACTCATATAATTCTGAAAATGGTATAAATGACGGAGTCACGGAGCAGCACCACTTAATCATCATAGAATTCAAAATGGATATATAAATTATTTAAGGGGAGAATTAAGTAAATCACTACTATCCCATGGTCAATTAAAGAATACAGAGAGCTGTACTCTGCCGGAGAAAAATGTACCGCTTTTTTTGGCACCAGTCAATAAAATACAACAACAAGAATTAGCATTACCTCAATGCAGATCACTCGTTCACTCCCCCAGGGCAGTTTCAAAGTTGTTAGCCCCACTATTTTAAAATTAAATTTCTGACAAACAGACAGTGACAGTTCTTCTCATCAAAGTGCAGCAAGCACCTAAAATTACGGAGATGCAGCTGGAGGACTGTTATAAAAAAAAATCATCTGACCGAAACCTCCAATCACATCCGCGATGTATTTGACATGTTTGGTGACAGGGGGTTCTTTGGGAAGATGTTTTTTTTTTTTTAATCTGGTACAACTTAAAAGGGGCTGGCGTGCCTAAATCCGCTATTTTCTTAAAATCCAGGGGGTGCAAGTGCACCCCCTTGCACCTGCCTGCGGGTGCCCTTGCTCTAACCACATATGGCCTCTGTACTGTTTTCCCTAAAAAGTAAACTCTTAATAATCTTTCATCTGTTTACTAAATATTGTGTACCCCCATCTGGACCATGTCTGAAAAGGGTCCTTGGACCAGCACATGTACTAGTAAGCAAAGAAAAAATAAATATTGTGCTTCACTCCATCTTAGCATGATCTTACTTCATAACAGTTGTAGAACATGTGCTCACTGCCTACATTCACTATTCCAATCTGCAGAACCCACATTACGCTTTCCCATCCTGTTCTCACCACTTTGGAGCTGGGTACCATTTGTATAAGATTCTTAGTTCTTTTCCAAGATGGAGTGTTATTTTCTCAAACTTAAATAAGCATATGAGATTTTCAGACATTCTCATTCCCTTAATTTAATTGACTCCTTTGACTGCCATTTTCTATGAGATAGTAGTTCTGCAGGGTTTTTTTTTCTGCTATGCAATAATATCTTTGTATACTATCCCACTCCATCTTGTTCTGCAGGGTTTTTTTCTGCTATGCAATAACATCTTTGTGTACTATCCCACTCCATCTTCTCCTGCCTTGACATGATTTCTTGCATGGCATCATTCCTTCTTACCTTCTTTTTTTTTCTGTGGAATAGTTGTTATTCTCTGAAGTAATTTATCTTCAAGCCTTGTATAAATCCAATAAACTTTCTTTGAAAACCACTCAACCTCCACTGGACTATAAAACAAGTGAAGTATAATGTTATCTCTAGTCTCTGCTTTCATGAGTTGCTGGCAGTTCTCTCCACCCCACCTCTTCCATCTTTCTGCTACCTCTGACCACAGGAATGGCCATGCCTCTCCAGTGCCCACATTCCCTAGCATTTTTACTATTTGGGTCATCTCTTCATGTACCGAACCATATCAAACCCTTTTGAATTTTGTTTATTGAATCTTCTCTTAAGGCTCTCTGTGCTTCCTGAATTTCATTCTGTTACCCCACTTTCAAGATTATGACTCTGTGTTACATAATGTTGATTGTTAGTACATAACTGGTAAAGATCAAAAGGGCACACCCTCCCCACAGTCTACTTACTCTTGAACACCCCCCCCCCCCTTGCCAGTGCCGTTACTTTCAAATTTAAAACTCAGCTTTCTATTTCCCCTTTAATTTTCCTAAAAATTCTTTTTTATGAAGAAGCAGGTAAATATCAAATTACATACAGGACAATGTGTGACATCATTAATTTTATAGCAATGACCCTCCGTAAGAGAGTTATTTTGTTTCGCTTTTAGCCATTTGAGTACAGGCAATCTCATTGATTCTTTCTAAATGTCTGATGTCAGTATCTTGCTCGGTCTTATCAGTTTTATTGGGTGCAACGTTACCATCATTCCTCTTTTCCCAATCAGCTTTGAATTCTCTTGCCTTCTTCCAGCAACACTACAATGATTGTTTTGTCATACTGAGATGGTGATTTTTTTTTCTGATGTCCTTGAGATTTGAAAACTGTCTTTAGGCTGCCTTTAGCATATTTGCCATTTGAGACACAGTCATCAAAGAGCTGAAACCTCAGTTTGTTCTTTGTACTCTCTCTACTCCTTTTCTGAGTCCTTCTCCTGTCTCTTGCTAGCACCTATAACACCAACAAAATGGCTTTGGGAAAGTCAGCACCCCTGCCTAGTGCCTCACTGTTAATGCCCTGCCTCCAAAACCCTCATAATTTATGAAGACTTCCAGTTAGTGGCCAGTGTAAAGAGCTTTGGTGTGGTGCAGTAATTTCTCTCAAATCCCACTTGCCATAAGGCTTCAAAAAATAAATTTGCATCACACTTTATCAAGTGGCTATCAAGTGGAAGAGAACTACACTTGGCTCTCATCTGCCTCCCTTCTTTACCCTTTTTTATGAAGCTTGTTGACAGGCGCTTGTCTGTTGCTTAAGAGACTTCTGTGACCCCACATCTATAGATTTTTTGGGGACTCTGCATCAAGATGGGAGCACTGGGACTTTAGACATCATCTTCAAATTCATGTTTATCAAGGACTTTGTCCTGTAATTCTCATGACCTGAGTGATTTTTTTTTCTTTGTAAGGATGTATTTCAGTCATGAAGCATTTGCTTTTGTGTTTTTAACCAAATTAATTCTAACTATATATGTTTACATGTCACCAGAAAGAGAAATGATGCATACCTAACTGCAATGAGGAAATCATTTAACTCATTCTTTCTCGTCACAATGTCTACTGAGGTGACCTTTATTTGATTTTCCACTCAGCTTAACCTGTTTCATATATCTTGGAGTTTAAAGTGGTGTACGTATGATATGCTGATGCATTTTTAATTTAGAGAGAAGATATTTTAGAAATTAGTGAAGTATACGAGAAAAACAAACCAGAAAAACTCCAAAAAAGACCACGGTCACCTTGCTCCAGCTGATAAAAGGAAACTCCTTAAAGCACTTCTATGAACGAAAAAGCTTAAACAAGCCAAGGAAAGAGGAGTAGCTTAAAGTTCTTAACGCAATTTTTATTGTTTAGTAGCGTTTTTGCCTTGCCCACTGGCGTGGCTTCATCAGAGAATACAAACAACTACAAAAGTTTAAGTCAAACTTAAATAGAATAGGAAGGGAAGTGATGTCATAACACTTTTAAAAGGATATCAAAAAAATTCATAAAATCACAAGTTTTTAACAGTAAAAATGATTCAATCACAAGTTTTTAAAGGTGAAAATAAAATCACATACTTCAATATAAGTAATTATAAAAAAAGGGTATTCCTGCACTCTAATTTTAAAAAACCATATTTAAGCTACTATATTACTAAACTTAAAAAGCTAGCAAATATTGCAATGAAAATGTAAAAGCTTATAAAACGTCAACAAAAAATGCTATCATAACCACAAAAGAAACTAGATACTAGGACAACATTATTTTTACGAATTAAGTAATAAGGTTAAATGAGCATATTAAAATGCAAAATGACAAGCAATATATACAATAAATGCAATTTATCGTAAATAACTTCTCAATTTCAAAATTGGTACGATATTACAATTCTCGTTTAACCCTGGAAAATGAAAGGCATCTGTTCTAAATTGCCATTCAAGTTCGCAAATTTCTAGAAGTAATGGGGTGGGACCCCCCTAGAAGAAGTTATTGTTTGATCAATGGCCATAAAAGAAAAACTATGGCCAGGTTGTTCTATAGTATGTTTAGCTAAAGCGTTGGTGTCATTACTGTTTTTAATTGCATACAGATGTTCGTACATACGATCGCGTAATCTGCGATCGGTCTTTCCGATATAGAAAGACGGACAGCAATCACATAGAGCAATATAAACTATAGATTTGCTTTCACAATTAAGTGGCAATCTAATAGAATATTTTTTGTCCCTAACAGTGAATGTCTGACCTGCTCTGACTTTGTAACACCTATTGCAAAAGCCACATGGGTACATCCCTAGCTTCTTATTAAACATTTTATTTGAAGAATTCCTCTGTAGTAGCTCTTTTAAATTAGCATTCCTTTTAAAAACAAATCTAGGAAAAGAACCGAATTTTCCAGTTAAGATGGGGTTACTTAAAATAAAATCCCAATTTTTCCGGATTATTGTCACAATAGCTCTAGAATCGAAACTGTATGTGGTGATGTAATTCAAGGAAGGTTCAAAAGATCCTCTAATCTTGGTACTTGTAACCAAGTCTAACGAAATGGTGTTAAAAGAAAAAGTGTTATCAACAGGGGAATCAGGTACATCACTAACATTATTAATGGGCAAAATGGCCTTAAAGAATCCTTCTATTCTTTTAATATTTACTTCATGTACTAATTCTTCAATGAATTGTGTAGGGTAACCCCTATTACAGAACATTTCTGAGAGGGTATCACATTCAATATGGAAATCTTCCAACGTACTGCACATCCTTGCAGCTCTAACCAATTGTCCTTTGACAATGGCTCTCTTTTGTTTAACCGGATGGTGGCTGGAGAAGTGCAAGAAAGAGTTGCAGTACGTTGGTTTTCTATAAATCTTTGAAACAAAACCAGAAGAAATTTAATTGCCACTTAATTGTGAAAGCAAATCTATAGTTTATATTGCTCTATGTGATTGCTGTCCGTCTTTCTATATCGGAAAGACCGATCGCAGATTACGCGATCGTATGTACGAACATCTGTATGCAATTAAAAACAGTAATGACACCAACGCTTTAGCTAAACATACTATAGAACAACCTGGCCATAGTTTTTCTTTTATGGCCATTGATCAAATAATAACTTCTTCTAGGGGGGGGTCCCACCCCATTACTTCTAGAAATTTGCGAACTTGAATGGCAATTTAGAACAGATGCCTTTCATTTTCCAGGGTTAAACGAATTGTAATATCGCACCAATTTTGAAATTGAGAAGTTATTTACTTATAAATTGCATTTATTGTATATATTGCTTGTCATTTTGCATTTTAATATGCTCATTTAACCTTATTACTTAATTGAAAAATAATGTTGTCCTAGTATCTAGTTTCTTTTGTGGTTATGATAGCATTTTTTGTTGACGTTTTATAAGCTTTTACATTTTCATTGCAATATTTGCTAGCTTTTTAAGTTTAGTAATATAGTAGCTTAAATATGGTTTTTTAAAATTAGAGTGCAGGAATACCCTTTTTTTATAATTACTTATATTGAAGTATGTGATTTTATTTTCACCTTTAAAACTTGTGATTGAATCATTTTTACTGTTAAAAACTTGTGATTTTATGAATTTTTTTGATATCCTTTTAAAAGTGTTATGACATCACTTCCCTTCCTATTCTATTTAAGTTTGACTTAAACTTTTGTAGTTGTTTGTATTCTCTGATGAAGCCACACCAGTGGGCAAGGCAAAAACGCTACTAAACAATAAAAATTGCGTTAAGAACTTTAAGCTACTCCTCTTTCCTTGGCTTGTTTAAGCTTTTTTGTTCATAGAAGTGCTTTAAGGAGTTTCCTTTTATCAGCTGGAGCAAGGTGACCGTGGTCTTTTTTGGAGTTTTTCTGGTTTATATTTTAGAAATTAGCCATAGAACTACTGAGAATTTAAACTTTCTTTGCTTATGATTTATAGCATTTATCAGTGATGTGTTTCCTGTCATTTTCACTTGAAAATTAGAGACTGTTTTAGATACATTTATTGTTTCAGATAATCTTAAAGGGGGTACCATGTCCCCCATTGAACATCCTACATGTCCTTTTCTCTGATGACAGACTATCCAAAGGACTATTTTCTGGACTTGATCTAATTTGTTTTGAAGTTTACACTAAAGTTCTAGACATTCTAATAGATGGCAGTCTCAAATATGACCATCATATACTGCACACCATTAAATCTATGCACCAGAAACTAGGCAACCTTTATACGATCAATGGATTCCTTACAGATAATGCAAGAAAAACTCCAGCCACCACCTTCTTATTGCCAACTCTCTTATATGCCTGTACTATCCTAACAAACTTAAACAATACTTAAAAAAAGCTGCCTGTCTCGTGTTACAATAAAGTAGCAACATTTGGCATCAATCTCCCTCATAGGAGCCACCATTGTCATAGCTTAAAGCAATTAAACTGGCTTGAACCAACTTCTTAACATATTCACAACTAACTACAGCACACAAACTCATTCATCATCCAAACAAATGCCCTGCACTACAAAACTTATTACTGCCCTACTGTTCAGCAAGGGACCTCCGATCTACTAACAAATTCTTATTACTGACAAATAAGTCAAATAATGTTGCAAGAGACTTGTTCTACTCCAGATACATTGATAAACTTTGGAATAGAATTCCCACACAAATAAAACTCTCCAACAACCTCAGTAGTTTTAAACCACTGCTTAAACAACATTTTAACCAATCCTGCACATGCTCATCTCAAGGATGAGACTTTGTGTTCACCATACAATACTCTACAAATACTCTTCTAAAACAGAATACACTCAAGCTCTTGCTGAAATGACAGAAGAATTTTTATACATAAATGCTGCTTCTACAATCCACTAAGTTGTACTCGGACTTTTTCTTTAGTAACTTCTACCTCTGTAAAATCTTTGAATGTATAAATGTAACTACTGTTTGTGTATAAATGTAAATAGAAATGGAACTACTCTGTGTTTAACTTGAACTTAAAATGTAAAGCAATGTAAACAAATGGAGCTTTTCTCCCCAGGCCTGCACTGAAAATGGGTATTGCCCAGTCAGTTTCCCAGTAAACAAAGACAAATAAATAAATACACATATATAAATAAGTTATATGTGACAGGGAACTTAGAGAACAGTCTTGCATGACACCTTCATTTTCATTATATGTTGTACATGGTAGAGGCAGTGCCTTATTTGTGTCATCTTATGCTACCTGTTCTAAGTTAAGAACAGTTTGTGAAATTAGCTCATCACCTGGTAATGGATTTATACTTCAAAGTTCCTTCACTTTCTGTCTTAAAGAACTTTTCAACATCCACAGTAGTATGTGCTGTAGGACTGAGATGGTTATTATGTCATTCTGAAACCTTAATTGCAGTAGGTCTCTATTCCAGTGAAAATAAAATAAAATTTGTATGAACATCTCTTCTAATAAAAATTTAAAAAAAAATATTTACTTTGTAACCCAGCAGAAGGGCACGCACAGTGTAGATTCAAGTTAGTTTGAGGCACAACAAATTACACACTTCTTTTTCTAATATCATGATAATAATGTAAGACCTGTAAATGCAAGTCCCATAACACTCAACACTAAACTGAATTAGGAGGTATAACAGTGAATTTGTTGGATTTTATTTTTTGCGCAAATTTGTTATCTTGGAGGGTGACTTGAATTCACCCAAATATTAACTGGTCCAACTATACATCTACTAGGAAACAGAACTTGGACTTTTTAGATCATTTAATAAACGTTAACATGATTCAAAATGTCAGTTCACCTATAAGATGTGATAACATTCTGACTGCATTAGTTACTTATGTTCAAGTTTTGTACTGATTTTAGTATCAAATTAGTTAGTGAGTTTTTTTTTTTTTTACTATAGTTAGTTTACTGGCTCTTGCTGGTAGCAGAATGTTTACAGGCTAGTTGTTTTGTCTCAGTGCCACCCAAATATCATTGTAAAAGCAAACTCCAAGCAGTTATAGTTGCCCCTGCCCCTAGATTCATTCCTATTAGTACCATGGACCAGCACTTCCTCACAATTTAGGTAGCCAGCCCGATTAAGATGGGTACATTGTGACAGTGTAAGAATTGTCTCATGCTGTCTGATGATCATCTGTTACTTAAGCAGCATAACAGTGTGTAAAAGATGTACATATGTAATATCTTTGGAGGCAAAAATCTCACACACAGTAAATCAGATGCCAAGATCTTAAGCAGTACATCACACATCACAATGTTCTAAAGTCTCAGTCCTTGAGCCCTCTGTGATTTTTGCATAGAGGCTCCATTTGTTTACTATAATCCACAGGAATCACAGATGCACCATTACGCTTAATGCCTGGAAGAGGCTGTGAACTAATGTGGGATGCATTGTATTATAAGGAACAGGGTTCAAACTGAGTTGTGCGAGGAGGTGTGAATGAGATAGTCTGGGGATTGTCACAGAGCATGGAAAATGCAGATCATTAGGTAAAACACTCCTCACCAGTATGATGCTACTCCACATAACTTAATCTCCTCGCCAGTCCTGAAGATGCATTAGGATTAGCCTGGGAAAGGCTAAGGTAGATTTGGTAGACCTGGTGCAAGAAGAAGCATACTAGAAACAGCTGGTGGTCAGCTTTGTGCAGCCAAAAAATATGCAGAAAATGCAGAATTTTCATAATTCTTCTCTCCATACATGGGACATACAGTGACCTCCCAAAATTCCTATAGCTGTATGCCACATATACTCCTAACATATCTGAAGTATCCTGTTTTACTGTGATGAGATAAGAACTGTATTTGCATGATTCAGTTTAGATTCCACTAAAGGTTAGACACTCATAAACACAGATCAGACTTACTTCCATGTGAAATATGAGGCACCTGTATTGATGCTTAGGCCTTCTGCATCCACCCTTTGATGACTGATGATGGAGCTAAACTCTACCCCATAGCAATATTCATGGAATTCTTCCTACTGTGACAGTGGACCTTTAACAACTCCTATTTTTGATGTATTATCTGACATAAATATCTACTTTCCACAACAGTCTGGACAGCTCTGGATACATACTATACTATACCACAAGGCATGGGGCACATATTTTATGCTCATTTTTATTCATTTTTGTCCCCTTCCTAACTGCTAACTCATCTGTACATATTCAGGTGTTAGGGAAAGAGGCAGACAGTAGATGGACTGTCAATAAAACAAAGATGGTGGGTTGCTAATGGAGTTCCTGCTGATCACATGACATTTCATTTCTGTACTGTCAGCTCAGTGGAGTCACACGTATTCCATATGCTGCCCAATGCTGCTTATAATGCAGCACAACCTTGGTTGGTGGGAGAGGATATTCTGAATTTGCACTTCTTGTTTTACCTCCAAGCCAACACCTGGTGTCCCTTATAATACCTTCTATTAGGAGCTAGATGTGTCAGCATTGGCTACTTAATCCTGCCATCCATTAGCAGCCTCGCTAGCATCCATTTCACTGATCAGTGCCTGGTCACTTGAGTTGCATTCAGAGGGTTATCCCTTTGCATAATCGAAGCAGCTAAGGGGCATGTTTTTAGTGGCCTCTATTACCACTCTGACTGCTAATATACCCCTTGACATAGAGTTGTGCACCAGCCTAGTGATAGTCCTTTGCTAATAATAATTAAGACTGCTTTCTCTTACTTTACCTGAAGACTTGGAGAAATGTTTCTAGTTTTAAATTAACATAGACATGTAAGAGATCTTCAACATAATTCAGGAATAAGATATCACCTAGGAATTCCCTTATGGCAAACATTCTGGTATTCCTTCCATTCCTAGACAGGATGGTTTCCCCTCAAAATCTTGTGATTAGGACCTTTATAAACAGGACTCCATTTGTTTCAAAAAAGCAGGAAAGACTATGGCGGTTTGCCCTGTGTTTGCATTTTGGTATAACAGAGTGTACTTTTATGCCAAGCATCATTCATAAAATCAACAGAGAAAAAAAATCAAATCGATTTAAAAAAAATCTAAGAAATTCATTTAAAATGTCTGTTTGTGACTTTCTCTACCCCTCTATGTATGTCTTTATGCCGCTCTCATCACAAGCTCTCCTCTCTTGTTTAATATGTCTTGATCATATATATTATTCTTTTCTTCTTTGTTCTATATATATATTATTCTTTTCTTCTTTGTTCTATATATATATATATATTATTCTATTTATTTTATTACTAGATAAGAAGGTGGCACAAACCACTACAGCCGTTTTTAACATGGCCTAATTACACAGACAAATTAGAAATCATAATATAAGTTTAGTTAGATGTACTGCAGCAAAAAACAAGCATAGTTTTGCCAATCTTGATGTGGAAGCTAAACAAAATAAATGTGTATCTTGTTATATTATTTTCACTCTTGACCATAAGACCTGATATGTTATATTTTGTGTTATATGATAATGCAGAGATACACTATCTAGGCAACCCACAGACTCTCAATTCCTGAACACCTTTTAACTCATCAATCCTGTACTTATTTCTAATGGCTTCCATGGTAACATCATATTAGATTCCTTATGCTGTTGTTTATAGTAATTATTTTCCGCAACATATACTATTCATATGCATGTGATTGTAACTTGTGTTCACTGTGTTTGTGTGGTTATGAGGAATATTATTTTTATTTTTCTCACTATATCAATTTACTGATAACATCCCAACCTCATTTGTCAAATGGTCTGTAAGTTTTTAGTATTAAGTGGTGTTCATCTGGGTCTAGCAATTTGACAAAAAAAAATACATTGGCCTCCTTCTGTTTTATTTCTATAATTAGTGAACCACAAAAGTAGGTGAAGTGGGTTGTTAAACACAGTTCCTCATATAGCAATTCTTCCATTTTTCACAACACTGTTGCCCTGTAGATGACAGGAGTGCTTACTTTCCTGGCCTTGCAAGTAGAATTCATCATGGCTTGAGTCTGTGTGAAAGTTTCTTACATACCATGACGTCAGGAGCAACTCACTGATGTATGTACAATGTCCTCCTTCAGAAAATACACACACACACACACACACACACACACACACACACACACACACACACACACACACACACACACACACACACAATATTTTAATATATTTATTTACAATGTCTGGTGAATTATTTCATTTCTGAGATAGTTCTGGACCATTAAACAGCAAAGCCAAGAATCTAAAGAACTTTCATTTCTTTATTTGTTTTTAAGATTATTTTAACAGTCTATATATGTTCTAGCCCTGCACTTTAAGACTATGGTCAGTAATTTCAGTAAACATCCACACTGCATTTTGTCATTTAAGCAGTCTAACTGCAGGAATTAAACCCTGATTTCTTTCTTGTGACAAAAGTGACAGCCAGGCTAGTTCAGGAGTTGCGATAGCTTTAAACCAGTTCTAGCCATTCTACAGCAGATCTTAGTGCATGAAGAATTTCCCTAGCGAGAGGGCGTGGCTAAGATGCCAGTCTGATAGCAGCAGAAATCCATAGCTCTGCTTAGATTTTAATATCCTGACAGGAAATATAGTTTAATTTTTAGAAAAATTTAACAAAAAGTATACTAAAAGATAGATTAACATAGACTCTTTATTATTTTCTAAAAATTAATACATAGTCAAGATAATGTTTTAATTATTCCTGTCAAGAAGTTTTCTACTGGAGATCTCAAGATGAGCAACTCGCAGAACCCACACCAGGAGAGTGCAGTGAAGAAAGAACTACATCGTATAATAACCAACATCCAAGAACTGTCACTAAAAACATGAGCAACGTGAAGACCCCACACCAGGAGAGTGCAGTGAAGAAGGAACTACATCTTATAGTAACAAACATCCAAGAACTGTCACTAAAAACATGAGCAACGTGAAGACCCCACACCAGGAGAGTGCAGTGAAGAAAGAACTACATCTTATAATAACAAACATCCAAGAACTGACACTAAAAACATGAGCAACGTGAAGAACCCACAGCAGGAGAGTGCAGTGAAGAAAGAACTACATCTTATAACAACAAACATCCAAGAACTGTCACTAAAACATGAGCAACGTGAAGAACCCACACCAGGAGAGTGCAGTGAAGAAAGAACTACATCTTATAACAACAAACATCCAAGAACTGTCACTAAAAACATGAGCAACGTGAAGAACCCACACCAGGAGAGTGCAGTGAAGAAAGAACTACATCTTATAATAACAAACATCCAAGAACTGTCACTAAAAACATGAGCAACGTGAAGAACCCACACCAGGAGAGTGCAGTGAAGAAAGAACTACATCTTATAATAACAAACATCCAAGAACTGTCACTAAAAACATGAGCAACGTGAAGAACCCACACCAGGAGAGTGCAGTGAAGAAAGAACTACATCTTATAATAACAAACATCCAAGAACTGTCACTAAACATGAGCAACTCGAAGAACCCACACCAGGAGAGTGCAGTGAAGAAAGAACTACATCTTATAATAACAAACATCCAAGAACTGTCACTAAAAACATGAGCAACGTGAAGAACCCACACCAGGAGAGTGCAGTGAAGAAAGAACTACATCTTATAGTAACAAACATCCAAGAACTGTCACTAAAAACATGAGCAACGTGAAGAACCCACACCAGGAGAGTGCAGTGAAGAAAGAACTACATCTTATAATAACAAACATCCAAGAACTGTCACTAAAAACATGAGCAACGTGAAGAACCCACACCAGGAGAGTGCAGTGAAGAAAGAACTACATCTTATAATAACAAACATCCAAGAACTGTCACTAAAAACATGAGCAACGTGAAGAACCCACACTAGGAGAGCGCAGTGAAGAAAGAACTACATCTTATAATAACAAACATCCAAGAACTGTCACTAAAAACATGAGCAACGTGAAGAACCCACACCAGGAGAGTGCAGTGAAGAAAGAACTACATCTTATAACAACAAACATCCAAGAACTGTCACTAAAAACATGAGCAACTCGAAGAACCCACACCAGGAGAGTGCAGTGAAGAAAGAACTACATCTTATGATAACAAACATCCAAGAACTGTCACTAAAAACATGAGCAACGTGAAGAACCCTCACCAGGAGAGTGCAGTGAAGAAAGAACTACATCTTATAATAACAAACATCCAAGAACTGTCACTAAAAACATGAGCAACGTGAAGAACCCACACCAGGAGAGTGCAGTGAAGAAAGAACTACATCTTATAACAACAAACATCCAAGAACTGTCACTAAAAACATGAGCAACGTGAAGAACCCACACCAGGAGAGTGCAGTGAAGAAAGAACTACATCTTATAATAACAAACATCCAAGAACTGTCACTAAAAACATGAGCAACGTGAAGAACCCACACCAGGAGAGTGCAGTGAAGAAAGAACTACATCTTATAATAACAAACATCCAAGAACTGTCACTAAAAACATGAGCAACTCGAAGAACCCACACCAGGAGAGTGCAGTGAAGAAAGAACTACATCTTATAATAACAAACATCCAAGAACTGTCACTAAAAACATGAGCAACGTGAAGAACCCACACCAGGAGAGTGCAGTGAAGAAAGAACTACATCTTATAATAACAAACATCCAAGAACTGTCACTAAAAACATGAGCAACGTGAAGAACCCACACCAGGAGAGTGCAGTGAAGAAAGAACTACATCTAATAACAACAAACATCCAAGAACTGTCACTAAAAACATGAGCAACGTGACGAACCCACACCAGGAGAGTGCAGTGAAGAAAGAACTACATCTAATAATAACAGACATCCAAGAACTGTCACTAAAAACATGAGCAACGTGAAGAACCCACACCAGGAGAGTGCAGTGAAGAAAGAACTACATCTAATAATAACAAACATCCAAGAACTGTCACTAAAAACATGAGCAACGTGAAGAACCCACACCGGGAGAGTGCAGTGAAGAAAGAACTACATCTTATAACAACAAACATCCAAGAACTGTCACTAAAAACATGAGCAACGTGAAGAACCCACACCAGGAGAGTACAGTGAAGAAAGAACTACATCTAATAACAACAAACATCCAAGAACTGTCACTAAAAACATGAGCAACGTGAAGAGCCCACACCAGGAGAGTGCAGTGAAGAAAGAACTACATCTTATAGTAACAAACATCCAAGAACTGTCACTAAAATGGACACATTCAAAAACAAAATGCATGTTATCAAATAAGAATTCAGTAAACAACTGGAACTTCTAACTGGAATAGCAAAAAAAACAATCTGAACAGATTCTTGCCTTAGAGGAAACAGTAACTGACCTGGATACTAGAGTGACAGAAAATGATCACAATGAATTTCTTCTGAAACAAAACACCAGGCTGATTGAGAAACTGGAATACCTTGAAAGTAGATCAAGGATGAATAACATAAGAATATATGGAATTCCTGAGAAAGAAGAGGGTGCTAACATGATTCAATTCTTCAATAAGTGGTTTTCATCAGCACTAAACATGCCTGAATCCTTCTCTTTTGGAATTGAGAGGGCTCATCGGTCCTGGCAAATCCAGCATCATCTCTGAGTTCATCTTACCCCAGGTCTATAATAGTTAGATTTCTTCCCTCGCAAGACAAGGACATAGTGCTGAAATCAGCTTGGACTAATTCCCCTATTAAGATGGGTGAAAAAGTTATTCATTTTGACAATGACTACACCTCTACAGTCATATCCAGGAGAAAGGAGTGTGTTCCTCTAATTAAGTCCTTGAAAAAAGCCAGTATTAAAGCTGAAATTTTTTTTCCTGCATGAATAAAAATCACCTTGCCAGAAGGAGTGAAGATCTTTGATTCACTACAAGAAGCAGTAGAATGTATCCAAAAGAAGAAAATACTGTTGGACATAGAAGAAATGGAATGGTCATCCCAGAGTTTGAAGAGACAGGCAACAAAAATGGATGCCTGTGAAGGAAGGAGCAAACAAAACTAAGAAACTGAAGGACAAATGAATAAATTCCTCCTAATTTTAAATGCTTTGTTTTATGAATAATATATTTGACTCTGGAAAGTCTCTATGCTGTAAGGTAATGTGAATAATTTTTATTATTAACTTTCTCTTTTCCTTTCTATATCTACTTCTTCTAATTACATATAGTACTAAGAATTTAAATAACATTCTCTCTCTCTCTCTTTCTTCCTATTCTTTTTTGTTACCAGTGGTCCTTTTCTCTCTTTTCCCCATTATAAGTAATTTTACATACTTTTCCCTTTTAAATAACTACAAATCACGTATGTCTTCTAATTCTTCAGTAATAGTATAAGTTGACTTAAAACCAAAGTGCATTTTTCCTAGTGGGTCAGTGGTGGGGTAACAAGGTGTTTCTGATTAGTGTTTCTAACTGGATGTTTTAGACTCTTGGTCTAGATACATTTAAACATTAATACAGTACATTAATGGTGTTTCATAGATAGCTAAATATAAGTTTTATATATATATATATATATATATATATATATATATATATATATACACACATACATACTAGGTTCATTTTTTTTCTCTCTCTCTCTGTCCTGGTTAACTGGTGGGGAAATGACTGAAATGTTATAATATGATTTCTGATTTGAGGCAGCTGTTACTTCTAAATAGCTGTTTTTATATGAAAGGGTTAGTTTTTTCATGATGTTGATGTCTTGTGAAGAAACTGGTGGTCTGTGTGACTGTTCTCATTGTAGAGATTCATGACATGCACTGACAAGGCAGCTTGAGTGGGGTTTTTTTTGCTTTCTGTAAACTCTAAAAAGCTTCAAGATCTGAATTTCCTGTCAAAAATGCTTTTTTCCCTCACTAAATACAACTTCTGTTGTGCATAAGCCTATTTAGATACTTTTTAACAAGTTTATGAAGCTGCAGTTTGAGAAAACAACAGTGATGACATTGTTTGACCTTCTGAACTTGTTAAATATTCTACACATATCCCACATATTCTACCAACTATATTACTCAAACATAAAGCATCCCTATAACTTAACATAGTAACCCTCCCACCATACCTATTACCCACAGAGCACAGTCATAAAGTTTCCCTTATAAACAAACACATTCAAAAACTGAGAAAACTAATAACCTCATGGATATCAAAACTAGCCCTAAGTGGAGACATCCACCCCAACCCTGGCCTTACCATCTCCAACCCCAATCCTCATAATCAGACTAGAAACCACAACTTCTCCCATATTACAGCCAATAGAAAGCCAAGTGACTTCCTTCTACTAAGCCTAAATATTAGAAGTATATCCAACAAAGTCCATGAACTATATGCCACCATAGACTTGTACTCCCCAGATATAGTAATCCTGACAGAAACCTGGCTAAAACCTCACATTACCAGTGAGCAAATACTCCCTACATGTTATGGCACACTAAGAGTAGACCGGCTAAACAAGAAAGGAGGTGGTGTAGCTATAATATTTAAACAGCATCTAAACATCCAGATCTTAAAATCATCAGCTACACAAATAGGCAATGAAGAAATAATATATACCAACCTCAAAATAAACCAAAACAAAACCATCAACATAATTGGATGCTACTTCCCACCTGGCCAAAACTACCCTTCACTAGAAATCCTCCTCAGCTGGTCTACCCACCATCTCCCACAAGAAACTATAATTTTAGGTGATTTCAGTATTGACTGGCAATCCTGTTCTGGCAACCATCCAACCCATCATGTAAACCTTCATGGCTTCACCCAACTAGTCCAGTCGCCAACCAGGATAAATAAAAACTCCAGCAAACACACTACCCTGCATTGGATACTAGTCAGTAAGAGCCCCAAGTCATATATAACAGGCTGCTTATCAGATAGCCTCAGTGATCACTCCCCAACATTCCTACTCAAAAAATATCTATACCAAGCTAAACCTGTAATCTACCGTCAAATACGTAAAAAACTAAACTTTAACCCACTCACATTCATCTCATCCCTCAAAGAATGTAAATGGCATCCTCTAAAGTACCTCAGTCTAGATGATGCAGTTAAAGTTTTTAATACTACCTTCCTGAACATCCTTAATTACCATGTCCCCATAAGATTTTCCAGAACCAAAGCACAACCCTCCCCATGGCTACAGAAAACCACTAAGTCAGAAATGATAAACGGATAAAGCCTGGGAGCACTGGCACAAAACCAAAACCCCCTCAACTTGACAGAAATTCCTAGAACTACACAATAGAGTCAAAAAGCTTATAAAACAGGATAAATTCCAATACTACCAGACTCCTCACAACACAGCCCCAAACAATTCTGGTCCTCCATAAACTCCATCCTCCACCCAGGTAAAGTCAGTACCCCTCCTCCTAACATCCCTCACTCCTCAGAAAATATTGCTACCTCATTCAACACACACTTCACCCAAACCATACTATCACTAGCTAAACAACACAACCGGCCAGCCCTCCAACCCACCCCTTCAACTAGTAATCTCCCCACTGCCTTCTCTTTTTCTCCTGTACCTACCTCCAACATAAAAAAACTCTTATCTAAACTTAAACCCACCAAATTAGCAGCAGACAGCCTCCCAATTGAATACCTACAAATTGCAGCTGATGCTCTGGCCTACCCAGTATCCATCTTGATTAACCAATCTCTGTCAGAAAGTTACGTTCCCACACTGTGAAAAGTATCACATATAATTCCCCTCCATAAAGGCGGACCATCCACAGAACTAACCAATTACCACCCCATAGCTATTCTCTCTCCACTCTCCAAAATACTATAGAGATGCATACACTCTCAGGTCTTAGACTACCTCCTTACTAACAACCTCCTTTCCAGTACTCAGCATGGTTTCCGACCAAACCATAGCACCACCACTGCCTTACTCTCCTTTACTAACACTGTCCTTCAGCATAAAAACAATAGCTATCTCTCCTCTGCTACTTTCCTAGACTTATCTAAAGAATTTGACATGGTCCCACACAAACAACTTATCTCTGTCCTCAATAACCTATCCTTCGCACAATCAGTCACTAACTGGTTTCAGAGTTACCTGTCTGACCGCCAACAATCCATTGTATGGCAGAATGACATATCTCCACAACAACCTGTCTCCATAGGGGTTCCCCAAGGATCCATCCTTGGACCCCTACTCTTCTCTGTTTACACCAATAATCTAGCCTCTGCCACCAAACATGGCACACTCATACAATATGCAGATGACTCGACCATCATCTGCTCAGCCCAGTCCCTACCAAAACTGCAAAAAGTCACACAGGAAGCCTTTTCCTCTGTTGAAACTTGGTTATCCGATGCCCAATTAATACTCAACCCAAACAAAACTAAACTACTCATCTTCCAACCCACCAAATATACTCAAAACAACTCTCACTTTAACATCACAGCAAAAGACAACACCACTATATACCCGACTGAACACACCAAATTGCTAGGAGTGGAAATAGACAATAAACTAAAATTTGACATTCACATATCCGTGACCATAAAAAAAGTCCACAAAAAACTAGGAGCATTATACAGAAATAAGCAATTTCTCACCAAAGCAGCAAAGATTTCAATAGCAAATTCCCACCTTATCTCCACCCTACTTTATGCCTCTCCAATATATACCAACCTAAGGCAATGCGATCTAAACAAGCTAGAGACCTGCTACAACAAAATCACCAAATTCGCCACAGGGGCATCTGACTATAGTCACCACTGTCTCTCACTTGCTGAACTGGGCTGGCTTGAACTCCCTCATCTCCTTCAGTGGTATCAACTCTCACTCACCCACAAACTAGTAAACCATCCGCTAAATGTCCCATCCCTCCAGAATCTACTCCAACCCTATCGCACCACCAGACCACTAAGATCCAGCAACAAAAATCACTTGCAGATCACTAAAGTCAATAACTCTGCTGGTGAAGCACTATTCTCTTGCATCATGGCCAAATTATGGAACTCCCTTCCACCCACAATTACCTCTGTACCATCATACACCCACTTCAAAACTTTACTAAAAGCACAGCTAAAAACATGCTGGCTATGCCATTGCAACTCCCACTCTAATATCACCCACCCCATCCAACCACTACCTTTCTTTCCACGCCACTAACTACCTTGATTCTAGCAAGCTCAGATGCTCATAAGTCTAGTACTTATTATACAGCAGGAACTTCTCATTGTAACATTTGTTAATGTCTGTTATGTACTTCACAGATAAAGATTCTAGTTGTCTACTGATGTACTATGTTCTTCATCTGTAAATATGTTGTAAGTAATTGCTATGTTAAATTGTTAATCGCTATGTAATCCAATGTAACTATGGTCTGTTTATTTTAACTGTGGAGCTTTTCTCCCCGGGCCTCTGCTGAAAATGGACCTATGTCCAGTCGGACACTCCAGGTCAACAAATTTAAATAAATTAAATAAATGCCAAAAACCACGAAAATTCTCGAACACTTGTTATTATACCACAGATCCTTACATGAAAAATGTTAGATAGATGACTGACAAAATGGTTACATTATCTGATGTTTCTTGAAAAGTCTTGGAAATAATGACAATCTTCTTAACCTTCAGCTTCTAATGTTTATACATACTTTGATCTGATGTGTATTACTGGTATATTTACATATTAAAGGTGCTATTATCATATGTGACATATTCAAATAGCTTCAGATATATTGGACACTCTCATTCTAATGTATATTTCATGGATTCAGATTTCTTTAGTTGCTTTCATAATGCTTTTCTTTTTTGTTTTTATACTATATTCTAAGCAGAGATGGATAATTTGTGTTGTTTGGTATTGGAGAGGTGGTGGATGGATGGTTTAGTTAAGTTTTTAACTAAACCAGAAACTTTATGTTTCATGTATGTGTTTGCAAATAGTCTTGGGTTTTTGAAAGTAGTGCTTAATACACGTTATGCATCCATGATAAGTAAGTTTTCAGTAGATTTAAAGTCAACACGGCAGAAAGGTCTTTTAGTTAGTAATAACATACACATTATAGTCAATGGCTTTTAAATGTTTATCATTAAATATTAATGGTTTTAACAATAATGTCAAAAGAGCTGGTTTGCTTAAATATATCAAAATGCATAAAGCCCAGATCATCTTTTTACAGGAAACCAAAAAAGATCTACAAAAATACTCATTCAATGGCTATACCATTCTGGCTGATTCATAGGTTCATAGGTTCATAGGTAGGTACTAGGCTATTGGCCCTAGGGCCTATATAAGCCTAGCCAAAGGTACCCTGGCTTTCGCCACCCAAGAAAATTATTTTCCTGTGCCACTGTCGAGCAGAGCCACAGAAGTGACCCCCAGGGTGAATTTCCTATCTCCCATCCAATCATCAAGATTTTTCTTGAAGAGCACTAATGAGGAGCTTTGTTTGATATAGATAGGTAGTTTGTTCCAGAGTATTGGAAGTCTCTGGGACAGGAATCCATCCCTCCAGCATGTTCTGTTTATTGTGGTGACAAGGTTTAGGTCCCTAGACCATGTAGCTTGTAGGGATTGGGATTTCTTTAAGTGGAGCATGTCTAAAAGCTCTGGGTTTGACATAGCTTTGTGTGTTAGGCAGAGATTGCCTCTGAGTAGGCGATATGCAATGGAGTAAAGCTGCAGTTTTTTGAGACGGTCTGCATAGGGCATCTGTTTGAGGCCAGTAATCCTCTTTGTGAGATATTTCTGTGGCCTTTCCAGTTGTTGTAGATGTCTTGTGAGGTACATACGAAAAGGGGCATTGTACTCTATAATGGGTCTAATGAGTGATGAGTAGAGGGGAACAATGACCCCTTTTTTCCTGGATGAGAAACCTTTTGTGATGAGGTGTGCCACATAGAAGGAGTTCCTGACTAATGTGGCGATGTGATTATCAAAGGAGAGACTACTGTCCACCCGTGTCCCAAGGTCTCATCACACTTTCAGTGTTAAGTAGACTACTGCCTATGTGGTAGTTCATGGGTACTGAGTTTTTACCAAAAGGGATGACAATGCACTTTTTGGCATTGAGCTTGAGGCCATGGCTTTGACACCAGGCATCTGTCTCAACAAGGCCCTTTTGTAGGATGTCCACATCTTTTGGAGTTTTGATTATGGCTCCTAGTTTGCAGTCATCTGCAAACTTCATTAGCCAAAGACCTTCTGTGTTGGCCTGTACTTCAGAGAAGTAGATACCAAACAGGAGAGGACCCAGGACTGAACCCTGTGGTACTCCACTTGTCACTGGTCTGAAGTTGGATTTGGAGTCTGCTACTTTCACAGTGTGGGTTCTGTCAGTGAGCCAGTTGGCAACCCATCTTGTGACATAGGGATTTATACCTAGTTTAGTGAGTTTATCTATAATTCCAGAGTGGGGGGTGGTGTCGAAAGCCTTGGTGAGATCTAGATAGGCTGTGTGAACCACCTTTCCCTCATCTACGGCTTTGGTGACTGCTTCAAAGAAGTCTATAAGTTTTAGGAGACATGATCTGCCTTTTACAAACCCGAACTGGGTGGGGTCCTGAGTTTGGAGATTACCAATGTCATTGTTTATAAGTTCCATGATGATATGTTCCATAGCCTTGCAGACCAGGCTCGTTAGGCTAATGGGGTGGTAGTTTCCAGGGTCTGTGGTGGCTCCCCCTTTGTGGAGTGGGATAACTGTCGCTGTGCGCCATTCAGTGGGCACATAGCCTGAGGTGAGGCTATGATTGAACATGGTACTTAGGTGGGGTGCCAGTTCATTCTGTAGTTCATGTAGAACACAGCCTGGGATATCGTCAGGTCTCATGGATGCTGTGTTCTTGGCTTTGGATAGTGTGTTTTTTACCTGTGCAGCCGTGATTACAGGAACTTTATATTCTTCTGGTATAGAGATGGGCCCTTTAAGGGATGACAGGGGGGTAAAGTTAGCACTGAACCTATCTGCCAGGATGTTGGCAATATCAGTTGGTTCTGTATATTTAGTGCCATTGTGCTGTAACTCAGAGCAGATCTGAGTGTTGCCATTGAGATTCTTGACATAGCTATAGAATGCTTTGCGGTTGTCTTTAGAGTCAGTGGCGATTTTGTTTTCATAACTAGCTTTGGAGGATTTTATGAGGGATCTCTGCTTCTTACTGAGGCTGACCAGGGAGTTTCTCCAGTCATGGGATTTTACTCTTTTTTGCAACAGTTTCTTTCTTCTGTTGTAGAGTTTGTTTATGGCAGGGGACCACCATCTTAAGCATGAAGTTCGCTTTGGAGAAATTTTTTACTGTGGTTTCCCTAATGGAGGGTAGGGGAGGGATGTGGATGTCTAGGGTGATTAGCTTGTGGTCAGATCTGACCAACGAGGAATTGACCTCTGGTGTGGAGCACCGGTTGCCCATGTTGGTAATAACCAGGTCTAGGATATTGCTTCCCCTGGTGGGGGTGTGGATAAGTTGATCCATGGCATTGGAATTTATGAATTCCAGAAAACGTTGAGCACAAGAGTTGGTGCATGAGTAGTTTTCCCAGTTAATGGTAGGGTAGTTGAAATCATCCATTATTAGGGTGTTAGGTTGTACCCTAATATTTTCCAGTGTATTAAGAAAAGAGGATTGGGAATCCTGGGGCATGGTGGGGGATCTGTAGCAAGCTACAATTTGGATTGCAGTCTTGCCCAGAGTTAGTTGCACTTAGATAATCTCAGATGCATTATGCTGAACAACTAGCCTGGAGGTGTGGATATCCTTAATGAATATGGACACGCCTCCACCTTTAGTGGTTCGGTCCAGGTTAGGTGGCCGAAAGGTGTGGTATGAATTATAGCCTGGTAATGCCGGGGTACTCTCTGGAGCCTTGAACCAGGTCTCTGTCACTGCACAGATGTTGATGTTCTCCATTTTAAGGAGTGCCTCGAGTGAGTGCATTTTGAGGTTTAGACTTCTAGCATTGAGTAGCAATACCCTCAGATTCTTCTTGCCTGTACCTGTTAGGGTGGTGAATTTGTCATTTGAACCTTGCCTAAAAAAGGCACTATAGGGATGGCTAGAGCCTTAGCCAGTATCCGGAATCCCAGGGGTGACAATTGCAGGCCATCTCTGGCAAAGCATCGTGGCTTGTCGATCATGTCATCCCAGGCAGACAGATACTGGATCCCCTTAGAATGACACTAGAAGCTTAGCCAATTGTTGAAGTCAATCATTTTGTCCTTGTACTGTGGTATCATTCTGGGTGATGGCAGGATGCTACTCAGGGCTAGGGTTATACCTGCCTGGGCTACAAGATCGGACAGCTCCTCCATGTCTCTTTTCATGTAGTCCAAGGAGTTACATCTCAGGTCATTCACACCAACATGGACAATGACAGAGTCATATTTGTACTTGTTGTGGAGTGACCTGAGTGCATGCATTATGTGGCGGATCCTGGCTCCTGACAGGCAGCTGACAGTAACTTTCTCCTTGTTTAGCCTGGTGAGTGGAACATCAGTGTGCCTGACTATAGAGTCACCTATGACTAGAGTGTTGGGTATGTTATACCTTATGGGCTGTGGTTGAGTGGCACACTGAATTTGTGGGCTATGTGTCATTTGGGTTGTGTTGGGAGGTGGAGGTTGCTTGTGTTTCTGCTTTGGAGGTCCCTGTTGCTTGGCCAGGTTTTTACTGAGAGCCTCCGTGAATGTAGGTTTTTTTTTTGTGTTTCTATGTGTGTGTTTTGGTGGTGTAGGTTTTGAGGGACTATGTGCTGAGTGTGGTGTGGTGCAAGTGTTTACCTTCTCCTCTTGACTGTCTAGTCCACTCTTGGGTGAAGAGAGCTTTGCTTCCAGTTTGGCTATATAAGTGCATCTCTCAGAAGTTGTAGTGTTGGGTGGTAGGAGGAGAGGGTTGTCTGTGTACATGAGGCAATTACTGCATTGCCCCAAGATGCCCAGATTCATCAGGTAGACAGGAGAAAACACCGGGAGTTGACCCTTAAACATGCCTAGATAGGTTCTTATTTGTTAAGTAGTAGAAACTGTTTTCCTCTAGACAGTGAGGAAAGTTGAGTGCTGTAGTAATTTGTAGCTTATTTAGTGCTTACAATAAGTTCTGAACAAGTGCTGAGCTCAAAGAAACAGACTTGAGTGCTGAAACAAAAAACTGGCTAGTTCTAAGAAACAAAATTAAGCTAGAAGGCTTCCCTCCAACACAGAAAGGCTTGGGGGCCTAAAAGCCTACAAATAGTCCTGGACACAGCAAGTCTATATCCAGACTAGACTACCCACAGGAAAGGCAGGAAACAAGCTTAGAAAATTTTTTTTTTTTTTTTTTTTTTTAGTGGAAAGAGAGAAAGGAGTAGCAGAAACTAAGCTGATTGGCCTTCTCAAATGTTCTCCCTGTATTGGGTAGAATGAGGTAATGACGCTAGAGGAGAGTCCCAGATCAAATTTAAAGTAGGGGCGGGCAACTGCAAAGCCACCAACTATAAGAACACCATACCAATAGGGAGGGAGGGAGGGTGGGAAACAAACTGCAGAAATGTTTCTCACAGCAGAAAAGCAGCAGTGAACCTTTAAATGAAAGTTTTAAACAGCTAAAGGAGCCTCTAGAGAAAGTGTTTAACTGCAACAAGTTATCAGAAACAAACAACCCAACAGATGCTTAATAAAAGTGGACAATTTCCAGTTAATACCTCACACACAGTGAAACTAGCTAGAAAAATATACAGTACACAAAGTGCTATAAATAACTTGAAAAAATAAGCAAAAAAACAGGATACTTAATGTTATATATTATAGATCCGAGTTTGCTCAGTGTCCTTCCTTCAATTAGCTCAGTGTGAAATGGCAGAAACACTCACAACTTAACTTCTTAGGTAACAGAAAGTTGAAACCTGAGACAACTTTTAAGAAACAAAAACTCAAATAAACCAATGAGGTGCTTAGTCTAAGTTGTAGTCCAGGTGACCTCAGTCAGCCAATGACCTTAAACAATTCTCTCTCACTGAAATGCCTGATGGCTTTGGCTAAACCAAGATGTCCCTGAATATGTGCTCAGACACACAGCCTCCACAAACACTAGGCCCAAATACAAGCCTGAATATGGATAATGCTACAAATATCCACACTACTTAGAAACATGTTTTAAGACTAAGAGAAGGGGCACTCTTATTCTATGGAAAAATACTTATACTATGCCAAGAATTATAGATACAATTTCAGATAAAGATGGGATGATGCTAAGCATAGTTATTTTGGAAATCAATAGGAAGTATTATACTTTGATTAATATATACTGGATACCAGGACTGAGTACTAAATATGTTGACAAATATCTGGACCTGATTACTTTAAATGCAAAAGGGGAAATTATAGCAACAGGTGATTTTAACTGCCTATTATCAGGCAATGATACTTCTAAAAATGGTAAAATAAAACTAACATCTCAAGCCTTTACAAACCAGATGAACCTTAAAGATATACATGGTTTAAGAGAACATTATTCCTTATTCTATACTCACTATTCATACTGGTTTGGTACACAAACATTGATAAGGTCTTTGTATCAAATAATATATACTCTAAAATTAGTGACGTATCTTTAATGACATGTCCACTTTCGGACCATAATGCTATAAACTTTACATTAACTACAAGTACAGATAATTTAAGATTTCTGCAGAGAATTCCTGCTTACAGTTAAATGACTTTAGGGAATGGATAACGAAGGAAATAGGCATGTTTATGGAAAAAATGATAATGGTGAAGTGACTGATACTATACTATGGGACACCTTTAAAGTTTATCTATATGGTAGAATAAAATCTTGGTACCTTAAAAAAAGGAGAGTGTGAGACAAAGAACTTTTGGACTTACAAAAAACATAGACAAGATAAAAATGGAGGCAAAACCAAATAACAAAGTACACACAACAAAATTACTAAGTTAAATACTTAGAATAATGAATTATAAGGTAGCCATAAACCTGGATACATTGAAATTACAATCTTATGCTGTAAATCCCAAATATCTACATAAAATAGCAATAATATCCAAAAAGTAAACAATCAAAATCTTATTAATGAGATTAAATATAAAAGTGATGGTTCAGTTAAGAGTACATCTAACTTATTGGGCATATTAGAAGTGTTCAAAAACTACTATAAATATATAAATAATCACACCACTTTTAGAGATATATAATGTAATAAATACTTTTATTCAAGAAAATATAACTGCTAAGGTGTCAATGCAACAAAATAACATATTAAATAAACAACTAACACTAACAGAAGTGAAATAGCAAATACAACATTTAAAAGATAATAAAGCTCCAGGACTGGAGGGAATAATTCCTGAATTATATAAGATTTTTTCTGAATATATAATAAAGAAAATGATGAATGCCTTTACTGTGGTTAAGCAAAAATATATAATACCCCTATCATGGGAACTACTCAATTATCACTCCCATATTATAACAAGGTAAGTACCCCAAATCTTGTGATTCATATAGGCCAATTTCATTACTAAACACTGATTATAAAATTTCCATGACAATATTAGCTAATAGGATAAAGAAAATATTACCTTCTCTAATACATAATGATCAGACATGGTTCATTCTTTATAGAAAAGTGCAAGATAACATTATTAAATTACTATCATTAATAGACATAGCATGCAAATACAAAAAACAACTATTATCAGCCTAGACATATAAAAGGCTTTTGATTCTATTAATTGGTCTTATCTACAAAGAATTCTGATTGGTTTTGAATTCTCCTCAGATTTTGTCATCTTATTAATGAAAATTTATAGTGGGGCACAAACTTATGTGAAAATTGGATCATGTCTATCCTCATCACTAGAAATCCTCAAGGGATCTAGACAAGGTTGTCATTTTTCACCATTATCATTTGCTCTTTCAGTGGAACCTTTTGCTAGATATATCAGAAACAAGCAAAATATAAAAGGCTTTCAAATTAATAAGGGCTATTGTCCTAAGATACAATTATTTGCTGATGGTATGTTGTTAATGTTTGGTGGTATTGATGGTTCTTTGCATGATGTTATAAATATCTTAAGCAAATTTGAAAGAATTTCAGGACTTAGATTTAATCATAATAAATCCAAAACATTACTAATTAACAAAAAGATCATCAAAAACCAAAGAGAGAATAGCCTGTTTAATTGGGAGAATGATGTACTAGAATATTTGGGTGTCAGTATAAAGTGTACATGGAAAGAGTATGTTAAACTTTACTACAATAATTTAATAGCCACCATTAGTGAACTAATCAAAAGATGGAATAAAATGTTCTTCCCAATGGAAGATAGGCTCACTTTAATTAAAATGATAATTTTACCTAAACTTTTGTTTTATATACAATCATTGATACTACCCCATCTCAAAAACTTATTTAAAAAATTACTTTTCATGATACTTAAATTTTTATGGTTCCCCTTAAAACCTAGGATTTCATATAAATGGCACATTAGAGCTTGGAACAGCAATGGGATAGCATTCCCTAGCTTAGATCGTTATTCCAAATCAGTTATAATTAATGTAATATTACATTTGATCACACCTACCTATATATCTGGAAAACAATACATGAGATTCATATAACTGATGTCAGAACTATAGAAAATCAATTTAAGGAACAATATGGAATAAGTAGAGTTCATTGGCTTTTATGTGAATTTTGTTTATTTAATAAGAAGTTTGATCATTTTTCTTATGGCATTAATCAAATATTTAATACCTTTAAAAATATAATTGATTGTAATTACAGCATTAAACAATTTCTATTTCTTATATTCCCTATAGCATACTCCCCTGATTGCCTAGATTATTTCAACATCAATGCAATGTAAAAATTAAAGGAAAATAAATTGATATTCTGGCATCAGTTTATTGAAAATAAGATTATTAAACCACTAAACTCTCTTTTATGTAGTTTTGATAATGGTCATGACAGTTGGTTGTTTATACACTCATTACAGCAGTTTATAGAAAACAAAATGAGAGTATCAATCAACCGAGAGACTGAATCTATACCTAGTTTGATCCAGCTATTTATTAGGTGTCTAGAAAAAACAGCTAATAAAAAATGAAGTATCTCACCTATCTATAAGATACTAAAAGAAGACACTCTAAAATTTGACTCAGATTTTTGGAATTACTATGTAAAAATTAATGGAGAACAAATATCTGATGAATCAAAAAACTGTTATTGAAATCTACGTATGGTACGTCTTCTTCGTTATATTGGAGATTGTATACATGGACATTTATGAATAGGAGTTTTTATACTCCACATAAAATAAATCTTATACTCAAAAACAGTGAAAGTAAATGTTAGAAATGTGATGAATTACTAGAGGCCAACTGAGTTCACATGTTCATTGAATGTAGAAATGTTGTTCAATACTGGAAAGTCTTCCGATATTTTGTAAATGCTTTATGGTCTGATAACTGTCATATTTCTAACTCATTAATCCTATTCAGTGTTCCTATACCTAATGTAATACCTAAATCTCAGATTCAGTTACTCTGATCAATTCTTGCAATTGCCAGAAAAGTTATTACTTTGAACTGGAAAAGTAAACAAGATTTGATGTTTAAAGATTTTATTAATTTAGCAAAAGTTGTTTGTAAAAAAAGAACTGCAAACCATTTGTTATAGATCTCATAATATTATTCATAAAAAGTAGCATGGCAAAAAATGGAAAACCTTTTGAACAAATACTGATAACTTCTCATGGATAAAATGATTGTTTATCATGGATGACTGTAAATATTGTAAATAGCTTTGTTATTGCTTTATTGTATTTGTTACATGTACATTTGTGTGTGTTTATAATGAAAACAAAATAAAAATGTTTTTGAAAAAAAAAATTTCCCTAGCCTCATACCTTGTTCTTGTTATGTTCTTAAATCCAGTTTATTTGTTGTCTACCCCTTATATTAATTTAATCACATTTCCTCCCTCTCCTCTTTCTGTGGCTGTTTTCAGTGAGTACAAAAGTATCATTTTGTGTAACAACTCCTCTTAAGCCATTTAAATATTTATGCTCCCAACTATATTTCATAGAACCAGAATACTGTGTGCCCCCAAGCTAATCTAATCCGTGTTGCTCTTTTAAACTTTGAACTGCATGAATTGCCTGCCCTTTACTATAAATTTGTTTTTGAAATCCCCTTCCAATCTCATCTCTCATCTTTCTAATAGTGAGCACAAGAAGATTTTTTTTATTTTAGTAATGTTGTCATCTTTCACACTAAAGCTTGACATGCCCTATCTTTCATATATACCTGACTCTGCTACCAGTATGCATGTACCAAGTTGTCCAAGACCACTGTCTCACAGCCAGCGACTCAATTGTCTAGTAGCTCATAAAGGCTGCTGGTCGATCTCAAACTTGAATTTGAGTTTAACAAGCAGCTGTTGCATGTTACCTGAACATGCTATATGAGCTTGAGTGAGGCAAGTGTGGCAGATATAGGGAGTAGGTAGGACAGAAATTTTAGGGTTTGGATTCTAAAATGGAGTTTAGGGTTAGGGATAATGACTGATTGGGGAATTTTTTTAGGTAAGGGGGTTGAAGGTTAGGGTTAGGAGCAATCAAGGATTTTATGTTTTGGGAGTAGAAGGGGAGTTTTAGGGTTTGGGTGATGAACTGGAAGAGTTAGGGTTAGGGAGTGATAGGGGAATTTAGGTTTAGGGAAGGAGTTTGGAGATGAGGGTTACAGAGCAATCAATAGTTTTAGGTTTAGGGAGGAGATGGAGTTTTAGGTTTAAAGAATGAGGAATTGGGTTAGGAACTAGACCTAAGCTTTAGTGTTAGAGTTAGAGATCTGATATGGCTATACAGTTTAACTGGGTCAAGTGCTGTAAGCTAAATAGTGAAGTAAGATTGAGCTAGTGGATGTTAGAATATTTGCCTTTTCAAGCAAGTAACAGTGCGCAAGTGTGTTATGATCTAGCAGAATGCAATCACTTATAGTAGATGTAATATTCCTACCTGCTTTGTGCACAGTGCAATATCTAGAAGCATTAATGTTTTTTTCATCTTATGTTTACAATCTGTAACATCTGGGACAAGAACTCCAATCACTGTTGAGCCTATATATCTTATGCATTAATACTCTACCCCATCCTGCATTTACTTTGCTCATATAAACACCCAAGGAGTGGATAAAATGAAAGGCTGGCCTGTTAGTTTCACCTCTGTCAGCAGCCTTTAACCCTATGTTTCCTAGATAATGTACATATTGCCTTATGCTCCAAGATAATGACCTTTATACTCTGCACTACTAACTCCATCACTGAGAGATGTAAATACATAATTAATCTGGAGGCTTTCCACTCACCTAAATAGCGGATCTCTTGGACTTCATATACTTCCAGCACAACTCTTCACTAATCACACCAAATCATCTTGTGCTGATGCTGTAAAAGATTCACACCCAAAGCCCCCTAGAAATAAGAAGATTTAGTCCCTGCAAAAAAACTGATGACACTCATTTACCTCATACCTCCCATAAAGAGCTACACTGAGCAAAAACACAATTTACCCCTTTCAGCCACAGCAGTAATTGAAACATTTTAGTGATAGGCAGCTCTTTTTCCAGGCACACTGACTTATAGCTCACAAGGCTGGACAAGGGGAGGGTTACAGTGAGTTGTCTTTCAGGCATCAACATCTCTGATGTTACAAGGGCCCTAAGTCTTGACAAACAGTGGCATATATAGGAATGAATGACTTGTGGTGTAAAACCATTAAAGACATGCAGAGACACGTCAGAACTTTCCATGCATGTTGCAAGTGCAGGTAAGACACTAATCCTGAGTGTAATCCTTCCTTTATCTCATATAATGCCTAGATACAAAGAAAGGTTGACTGTCTTAAAACATTGGTTAAATAACTGATGTCATTCCAGGGAGATCCATTATGAGTTATCATGGGATGAAAAGTTTGAAATTCTAGATTGGTTCATTAAACAATAACCAATGATGTGGTGTGTTATATTGAAGATTTACCCATGGTTGGCATGGTTTTATCACAAGGGTGAAGCCTGAGTAAATAAAGCAAACTGTGGGTAAATTTCAATATACCACAACCACAGAGTCGGTTATTGCTATTATACAATGACATTATTTAAGAAAAAAAATACTTACTTTTTTTAAATAATGTCTTTGTATAATGGTGCTGTACTGTCCTTCCGTGGCTGGTGGTATCCTGCTGCCTTGTTTTGATGTACTGTGCATGCATATGGGACATGTGTTCCCACACATACCCAGTACATCAATGCTTTGAAAAGGAAGCAACAGATTAAAGAAAGTCTTTGTTGTTCCGTTTTTGTTTTCTTTCTTTTCTTTTTTTTTAATTAAAAAAAAAGTTTCTGCTACTTTAGGGGTAGGAGAGAGAGACAGAATGGAGGAAATGCAAAGAAAATGAGGTACCTGCGTTTAGTTTTAAATAATGTACTTGATTTTCTTTCTATTTCCTCCATGCTGCCTCTTTGGTATGTCCGCAGTCCGGACTATAGATTTTTTTTTACTTTTTTGTTAAAAAAAAGAAAAGTTATGGAATATACAAACAGAAAGAAGTTATGGAATATACAAACAGAAAGAAGTCTGAATGACCAGATCTTTTTCCTTTGGTATATTCTGGGATTTACAACAGGCACTCTGGTTGGGCTGGCCAATCAGAGTGCTCGTTTCCAAATATTAATGGGCAGTCATTGTATAATTAAGAATAACCTATACTTCTCATTCCAAGGCTTCCACCTACTGGTTTAAGACTTTATTGTCCCCCTAGTGCCTTGTTTAGACAGAGTCCAGTTGATGGACATTCCACCATAATTAATACATCCGTCGTGAAATCAGATCATGTTAAATTATCAGATATCAAAACAATAAATTGCCTGATCTTGAGTCACTCTTGCATATGGAAAACTTCCATATTTGCTTAGTTACTGAGACTTAGTTTAAATGTATAGAGAACACTCCCTCTCTACTGGGGCTTTTCACTTCTCATGTCTTCACACCAATGGAATATTTGTCAAGGAACATATTACCAAAAACACAAAAGAGGCACACCACGATGATTCTTCAGGCTTTAATGGAGAATTAAAAACATCGAACGAACAGCTGTAGGAAGGAGTAAGCGCTTTCACATTTTAACAACGCTTTTTCAGACTTAAAATACATCTAAAAAAATGTGTTCTTATATACTCATAGTTAATTGAATAATTAAAGCAATTAGAATAATTAAAACTCTATCACAGTCATCCCTTGTTAAAGGTGTATTGCTATGTTAGTAGCTTATATAAAAGACTATATCTTGTGGCTGTATATATAGTAAATGCAATATACCTATATATTATATACAAGACACATCTACTAAAATTAAGAATAGAACAATTTAAAATAATAATAATTAGCAGTACTAATATAAAATAGCCTACAACTTATAAGAACAAGCTAAAAAATGGTGTCACATGTATAACACTATCCTATGTGGCATAGCTAAATCAATAACTAGAATAGTGTATAAAGATAATAATAACAAAATTATTAAACATATATATATATATATATATATATGTGTGTGTGTGGAAAATATACATATATATAAAAATGTATATGTTCGTACATACTTACACTGAATGTCTGAATGTTTGGCTAAGTATACATGTACAGAAATAGTGTATGCAAGTTATATTAACTTGTTTACTGTACATGTGTAGATATTAATGACTATAAGGTCTCCCTTTTAAAAAAGGTTTAAGTGATATTTTATCATTGAGGCCATGGCCTCTATGTTAATATCCATTTGTTTTCCTTTTCTTCAGTGAAGTTCTTTATATCACCAAGTCTATCTGTTTTATTGACTAGCTCAAGTACTTGAAACGTGAATTTATGTTTAGATCCTAGACTCAATACATGTCTGGCTAAAGCATTCCTATCATCCTCTCTATTTATGGCATATATATGCTCCCTAATTCTTTCCCGTAATGTTCTATTAGTTTTTCCTATATAGAATGATTTACATAATGAACATTTTGCCAAATATATCAAGTCCCTGGATCTACAATCAGCATATCTATCAAACTTGAAATTATTACCATTATCAGGATGTGTAAAACTGTTTTCTTTTGCTATGTAGCTACATTGATTACAATGTCTGCATGGAAACGTACCTTTCCTTTGCGTTAAAGGGGCTACCTTCATATTATTTTCATAGCAGAGTAACCTCTTGAGGGATTTCATATTCTTATATGTGATATCAGGCCTATCACCTATAATATCTTTTAGCCTATCGTCTACCAATAACATTCACCAATTATTAGTTAAAATGTTTCTAATAGTATTATTCCTGTTTGTAAAAGGTATCACTATTCTATTCTTAACTCTTCCTGTCTTAAATCTTTTTATACTATTGCCATCTTTGCCAGTCCTATGTAGGAATGGTCTACCCCTACCCTCTCTTTCCAAATTATCCTGAAATATTTTGTTCAATACTTGTTTATTGTATCCTCTATTTAAAAATTCATCTCTTAGTGTCTCACATTGTTCATGATGTCTTATATCATCTGTTAGTAGCCTAGAGACCCTTAATGTCTGACCTCTGACTATATTGGGATAGAGGTGTCTAGGGTGCATACTGTTGTAGTGTAATAGATTATTCTTTCGACAAGGTTTTCTAAACAAATCCGTATTAACAGTGTTCTTATCTTTACTAATGAGAACATCTAAAAATTCTATCCTATCAAATGATTTAGGACATTTAAATCTCAGAAAATCAGTTGTTCCATTTATATAAACTATAAACTGATCCAACTCTTCGGGTGTACCACCCCACAGGAGGAATACATCATCCACAAAACGTTTATACAGCTTAATATTCTCTCCAAAGAGTGCATTTCCTAAAACATAAGTTCCTTCCCAGTATGCCATCACAAGGTTTGCATATGAATTAGCACATGGTGTGCCCATCGCTACACCCTTTTTCTGTAAATAATAATTATTATCATATAGAAAAACATTGTTCTCAAGTACCAATTCTAGAATAAGCATCCATTGTATGACTTGGTTATTAGGAATGTTTTTCTCAAGTAGTAGCAATCTCACATATTCCATCCCTACTTGATTTGGTATAGATGTAAAGGAAACAACATCTAATGTAACCAGTAAATCACTGGTATAGTCACTATGTGAATGTAAGTATTCAGCATAGCTGTATAAAAACTCCTCTGTGTCTCTAATTATGGACTCATTGTTATTCGCTATTGGTTTGAATTGTTTCTCCAGATAAATAGACATAAGCTCAGTGGCCCAGCCTTTACCCGATACAATAGGTCTCATTGGGGGGTCATATAAATTTTTGTGTATCTTTGGTAGACCTCTGAAGGTTGGAATAACTGGCTTTTCAACCAAGAAATACTTGTATAGATTTTCATCTATTATATTACATAACAAGAAATCATATAACATCTCAGGAACACTTTTAATCACTTTATCTAAAGTCACAGCATTCAAACAATGATATGTATCTGTTTCTTTCAATAAATCTTTCATTTTCATATTATATAATGTCCTGTCTAATACTACTACTGTGCCCCCTTTATCAGCTTGCCTAATGACAATATTGGTGTTATTTTGTAGGCTTTTTAATGCTTCACGTTCAGCATGAGTCAAATTATAAAACTCAGGTTTAACATTAGTCATATCACTGGCTATTAAATCCCTTTCACAAGCTTTCTCAAAAGCCTCAAGTGCAGGGCATAACTGTGGTATAAACGTTGATGGTTTTTTAAATACATTTGCATCTTTCGCATTATCATTATCTGTGAATAGTAGTTTCAAACCTAAATTCCTGACAAACATTTTAACATCTATAATAACATCAGCAATGTCAGCACTAGCAGCAGGTATGAAAGATAGACCCTTATCAAGTAGGGAAAGTTCATTTTCATTTAATTCATACCTGGAAATATTCACAGTTAGTCTTTCTGTATGGGACGCAGAATCTTCTTCTGGAATTCGAGCCTCTCTTCTGAGTTCTTCCTTTTCTTCACTCTGTTGTGTGGTGACCATGCTTGTTTCCCTTCACTCTGTTGTACGGTGACCATGCTTGTTTCCCTGCACTCTGTTGTACGGTGACCATGCTTGTTTCCCTGCACTCTGTTGTACGGTGACCATGCTTGTTTCCCTGCACTCTGTTGTACGGTGACCATGCTTGTTTCCCTTCACTCTGTTGTGTGGTGACCATGCTTGTTTCCCTGCACTCTGTTGTATGGTGACCATGCTTGTTTCCCTGCAGCCCGTATGGGGAAGGGAAAAGAGTGATTGTCCTCATTCTCTATCAGGCTATCCTCTTCATATGAGATGCAGCCGTTATTAGTTGTTTCGTACCTGTTCTTGTATCTCTTATTTTGGACATCAGCATTCGCTTCTATCTCCGCTGTTGATAATTCCGTTGTTTTTTCATGCAAAAAAGAATTAGTGTCAATCTCATTAATTATATTCTTCCCAGTATTTACTGTAGCGTAAGTAGTAACCACTCTCGGTTTAGGAATGGCATTCAAACTAGTAGAACAGTTGGTAACATTTCCAGATGACGTCAGCATAATAGGTGTGTCTCTCTTCATTCTCATGAATATTCATGACTTCCTTTCTTTGGTTTTTCATTAGTGATTAAATCACTGCCCGTGGCTCCTTTGAATGTAACATTATTGTTCTTCCAAGTGTTCTCTCTCGCCAAGAGAATATCTGGCCTCTCCTGAAATCGTTATAGTCTCTCTCCAGTTTTTTCTTCTTATCAGATTTTAATTTATTATCAAGCATTTTCACAGAGGTAGTCAGATCTTTAAGGAAATTTTCTATCCCATCTGAGTCGAGAAGGATTCTTAACTTCTTTTCCATCTCACTAATATCTTCCATTAGATTCTTCTCTATCAGTTGATATTGTTCTATTAATAACCTGATATACCCATAGCTGGTTTCCAGGTTAAGTTTTTGCCATTTCCCTAACAAGTCAGGGTATGTTGTGCCAAAAGTCGGCATCTTAAGAATTCTTAGTCCCCTTGGGACTATCTTGAAGCTGAGGCACACCTCCATATGCTGCCTCTGCCATTGTATGTTTTTTAATTTGTGAAAGTTATTTTCTATTCTTCTCATTAATTGCAGTATTTCCATGTTTGATGCTGTATTAACAGTTTTACTTCCATCTGTTGCTAAATCTTTAAGGGATAATTTTAGCAACGGATTATTGTTCATAGTAAAAAGTTCATTTAAAATATCATCACCAGTTCCAAATTCCATAATAAAAATTGATTTAAGAACCGTGTTCCAGTACCAGAGAGAACACAACAGTAATGCAACAAAGACAAACCAGTACTGGATGAAGTGTCTCTTGAGAAAAGTCCTATTTGTATCCAAAAACACAAAAGAGGCACACCACGATGATTCTTCAGGCTTTAATGGAGAATTAAAAACATCAAACGAACAGCTGTAGGAAGGAATAAGCGCTTTCACATTTTAACAACGCTTCTTCAGACTTAACATACATCTAAAAAAATGTGTTTTTATATACTCATAGTTAATTGAATAATTAAAGCAATTAGAATAATTAAAACTCTATCACAGTCATCCCTTGTTAAAGGTGTATTGCTATGTTAGTAGCTTGTATAAAATACTATATCTTGTGGCTGTATATATAGTAAATGCAATATACCTAAACTGATTTTCTGAGATTTGAATGTCCTAAATCATTTGATAGGATAGAATTTTTAGATGTTCTCATTAGTAAAGATAAGAACACTGTTAATACGGATTTGTTTAGAAAACCTTGTCGAAAGAATAATCTATTACACTACAACAGTATGCACCCTAGACACCTCTATCCCAATATAGTCAGAGGTCAGACATTAAGGGTCTCTAGGCTAGTAACAGATGATATGAGACATCATGAACAATGTGAGACACTAAGAGATGAATTTTTAAATAGAGGATAGAATAAACAAGTATTGAACAAAATATTTCAGGATAATTCATTGGAAAGAGAGGGTAGGGGTAGACTATTCCTACATAGGACTGGCAAAGATGGCAATAGTATAAAAAGATTTAAGACAGGAAGAGTTAAGAATAGAATAGTGATACCTTTTACAAACAGGAATAATACTATTAGAAACATTTTAACTAATAATTGGGGAATGTTATTGGTAGACGATAGGCTAAAAGATATTATAGGTGATAGGCCTGATATCACATATAAGAATATGAAATCCCTCAAGAGGTTACTCTGCTATGAAAATAATATGAAGGTAGCCCCTTTAACACAAAGGAAGGGTACGTTTCCATGCAGACATTGTAATCAATGTAGCTACATAGCAAAAGAAAACAGTTTTACACATCCTGATAATGGTAATAATTTCAAGTTTGATAGATATGCTGATTGTAGATCCAAGGACTTGATATATTTGGCAAAATGTTCATTATGTAAATCATTCTATATAGGAAAAACTAATAGAACATTACGGGAAAGAATTAGGGAGCATATATATGCCATAAATAGAGAGGATGATAGGAATGCTTTAGCCAGACATGTATTGAGTCTAGGATCTAAACATAAATTCACGTTTCAAGTACTTGAGCTAGTCAATAAAACAGATAGACTTGGTGATATAAAGAACTTCACTGAAGAAAAGGAAAACAAATGGATATTAAGGCTACAAGCACATAGAGGCCATGGCCTCAATGATAAAATATCACTTAAACCTTTTCTAAAAAGGAGACCTTATAGTCATTAATATCCACACATGTACAGTAAACAAGTTAATATAACTTGCATACACTATTTCTGTACATGTATACTTAGCCAAACATTCAGTGTAAGTATGTACGAACATATACATTTTTATATATATGTATATTTTCCACACATATATATATATATATATATATATATATATATATATATATGTATGTTTAATAATTTTGTTATTATTATCTTTATACACTATTCTAGTTATTAATTTAGCTATGCCACATAGGATAGTGTTATACATGTGACACCATTTTTTAGCTTGTTCTTATAAGTTGTAGGCTATTTTATATTAGTACTGCTAATTATTATTATTTTAAATTGTTCTATTCTTAATTTTAGTAGATGTGTCTTGTATATAATATATAGGTATATTGCATTTACTATATATACAGCCACAAGATATAGTCTTTTATATAAGCTACTAACATAGCAATACACCTTTAACAAGGGATGACTGTGATAGAGTTTTAATTATTCTAATTGCTTTAATTATTCAATTAACTATGAGTATATAAGAACACATTTTTTAGATGTATTTTAAGTCTGAAGAAGCGCTGTTAAAACTCCTTCCTACAGCTGTTCGTTTGATGTTTTTAATTCTCCATTAAAGCCTGAAGAATCATCGTGGTGTGCCTCTTTTGTGTTTTTGGATACAAATAGGACTTTTCTCAAGAGACACTTCATCCAGTACTGGTTTGTCTTTGTTGCAAGGAACATATTACCTTCAAGCAGATCCCTAGGGGATCCCACAAACAGAATTAATTAGATTTCATATTACTCTATCTAGGATTAATTACAACTAATTGTGTGTTACAGAAACCAGCTTTGCCCCCTTATGACCAGAAAAGACTCCTCAGTGTTATAAGTTATCTCTCTGTTAACAAAATTTCCATTCTTTTCAATGACTTTAACTATCCTTCAGTATACTGGGGCACCTATGCCTCCAATGTGGGATATACCCAAACTTCCTGGACTTAATATACAAAAATTAGCTTGAACAGCCATTAAATAAACCTACAAGAGGGCAACACATTTTTGACCAGATTATTACTAATATGGCTGCCTCTTGCACTATTTCTCTGGTATGTCATTCACCAGTGAAGTCTGACCATACATGTGTGACATGGTTTAATGTCAGAATCTCGAGCTGAGATGCCCGCAGATGGAAAACGCGAAGCACAGATGTTTGAATTTCCATCTGCCTGAACATCTCAGTGTTTGTAAGTTTGTATTAGCAAATGTAGTGTGCAGTGGCTAATATAAACTTGAAGAACCATAAAGAGATTATGGCACAGTATGGTTTGGGAAATTCATCCCTTTCCTCACTGTTATGCAATCTTGGATTTGGAATATATAGTTAGCAGGGGGTGCAGGGGGGCTTGCCGACCTACAAAAACATGTTAGGTTAGGAATTTGTTCAGCTGATTTAAAATTGTGACTTGCTCTACATTTTGATTTTCATTTCTTGTATTCGATGTGTCGAACGGAAATTATTTTTCCATTCGATATTTTGATAGTAAACCGTGTGACACACTGCTTTAACCCCCCCCAAAAGCCCACATAGCAAACACCAAATATAAGGACTTCAAAGGTGATATCCTCAACCTACTCTATGATAAAACATCAAAATTCACTTATGACTGTAACTCCCCTGACCTTGTACAGAGGCATGCTTCACTAAGGAATTCTACACATATTTACAGAAATGCATAGAGCTTCTAATCTACATCAAAAACATGTATCATGAGAAATTCTGCAATAAATAACCCTGGTGGTACTCTAACATAAATTATGCAACAAAAGACAAATTATTTAAGTTATTTAGTTGATCCAAACCCCCCCTTCTCAATAATAAAATCAAAATAATTAAAGACATGAAGAATACTGTCAGGGTCACTAAAGAAACCTTTGAACTTAGGTTGGCCTCTAAAGCAGAAGGGAACTATAAATCCTTCATAAGCTTTCTTATAAAAAAATAAGAAACAATACCCTACATTCCTCTGAACTTATTCATATAGATGCCTCCTACTATGACCCAAAGGCACTGGTAATATCCTTGCATACAAATTTAGTTCCAGTTTAACCCTGGAGAATTCTATTCAAAATCTTGATACATCAGGGAAACCCAGTCATAATTCCAGCTGTCTATAAAGATCATTTGCTGAAACTTAAAGCCAATACTTCCTCCATGGGACCTGAAAGTATCCCTGATTAGTTAATTAACAGTGTTAAACATGCTCTTAAAGACTCATGCTTTAAACTGTTCACTTAAGTTTAGCTACTGGTTTTGCCCTTGTGCACTTAAATCGTGATGCCCCTCTGTAAGGGTGGCCTTGCACTTAACTACAAACATATGTGCCTTACAAGCAAATCCATAGAATGTATTATAACTGACCTCATAAAATACCAGTACAACACCCTTTCAGGATGTATGTGACTAAACATATCAACCAATTAGAATGACCTAAAAGGTTCCTAACCAAAAAGATCACAGGCCAAATGGTCCTGAGCTAGAATGGCAGGCTGCAAGCTCTATCCCTTTATTCAGTAGCTTACAGAGTTTTGAGTGGAGATTTCTATCTCACATATTGCACTATTACTGACCCAGTTTTCATAGACCTCCTGTATCATCACAAGTCCACATGTCCAATATCTTCACCAATAATAGAACAAATGCATAAAACATGATGAAGGGATAGGTTTACAGCCCAGCATCTCCCAAACATCTAACATAAACTTCCCCTGCAAATTCAGCGTGCTACCCTCTATCTTCCAATAAACATAACTTAGATGTCATTTAAAGATAACTTAGATGACTGGATGGGTATCCACAAACCTAGTCTGGGATTGATTGATATGGCCCTCTGGAGAAAGGAAGTATGGTAAGAGAAAGGGTATTGTTAAGGCATGAATAGTCAAAAGACTTATTGGTCTTAGAATATCTATGAAAACTGTTATTAATTTTAATGAACAGTCACATATATATGTTGGAAATGTAGGCTAAATGTTAATGAGCAAATGTTTGGAACTGGATTCTCTTTTAGGATTATTATTTACCAGTGATTTTAATGTGAAAACTCTGCACTGATAGTTGAATGTTTCTTATTAATCCGTAAGTTCTATATTTTCTAAAACAACACAATAATTGTGATCTATTATTCTAACTCACACTTTCCAACTAAGACTTCTGCAAGTCATTTGTTAAGACAAGGGCCTTAATTTTGTCTGACATCTTGATTCATAATTTTTTTCTGTGCTTATTTCTAGATATGTCTGCATTCTCTAATGCTACATATATGCAGTGGCTCATTGCCCCCACAGTTGTGTGACTTGTCGTTCAGTTAGGGGTTCTCAGTATAACAGATGATATTTGCAATATGAGGTAATAAGCATCTGTAACAAAAGGCTTGAAAATTTATTCACGTCAATAGCTTGCTCAAAGGCATAAAAATATATCTACTGTCTCAGAATTAGACTGCCATTTCATTATGAGTCCATGACCTAGACAAGAAAGGTCAGTCTGAGAGGTGGTTGGTCGAAAAGAAATGAATGTTGTTCATATTATTGAAGTTAATATCTTTCTTTACCTTCTGTGCAATATAATGCTTACCATAAGCTGTGTGTGTGTGTGTGTGTGTGTGTGTGTGTGTGTGTGTGTGTGTGTGTGTGTGTGTGTGTCTAAGAGAGTCATATTAACATGACACACTGTATACCAGTTAATTATAGACCAGTTAACAAGTCTATGTAGAGAATATCAAGAAGGGCATTAGACCACTGAACTTTTTAAAGATAAGAAAAATAATTAAAATGTGTACTGAAACATAGAATCACCGATGGTTACAAAAAAGTGATACAACTATTTTATAATACTGAAATAACTGTAAATCATCTTCCTCTGAACAGAATATTTTACCATGAGATTGTCATGCATTTGACTAAAATTAAGATAAATTCAATGAAATGGCAAGCCCACAAAACCTTTAAACTTCTAGTAAGGAATATTAGTCAGGACCTGACACTATTTATACAACCAGGGTGTCAAACTCTTCAGTGCATGCATTATAGGTTCATAGGTTCATACTTAGCTAACTGCTCCTGCGAGCCATTTTAAGCCTAGCCAATTATCCCTTGTGAGACTTGAACCCTGCACCTTGTGTTTGTAAGGCAAACACCTTAACCATTAGGCCACCCTCCCACCATTATTAAGTTATTGTAATGCCCTAGGTTTCTGTGATATATGAAGTTTATCTGTTTTACTTTGTGTTATTACTGTTCCCCACAAGTTCACTTTTATGGCTTTTTACTTTACATAATTTGAATAATTAAAGAATCTTAAATGATAGGACCATATATAAAAAGATAAAGCATTTCTTTCTAGGCAAATATATTGATATTTAGAAAGATCTAAAGTAATTTTTCAAAATAGTAAAGTCATCTCTATTTGTTAATAAGACCAGAGGGCCCTCTCTAGCTAGTACACTGTTCTAACCTTTATACCAAGCCCATGCCTGCCAATGAATATTGAAATAATGCATTGAGTATTATAACTCATGCTTGAAATTATTGGTATCAGCCTACTTTAGGTTATACATACACAGTTGTTAGGATTCACATGCATTGTACCATCTTTATCAGGAAATTATCTAATAGCATCACTGCTATTCTAAAACTGAATAAATATTAAAAGACCATTGGCCAATATGACACTGTTGTGGAATAAACAAGAGGAAAAGTTAAGTTACAAATATGTATGCATAATTAATTATAGCAAATTGTGCTTCCAGGATTGTTTACTAGCTCATTAGATTAAGCACTTTTCTTTCCAGTTTAATACTATCATGAATTTGCATGTAGAACCAAAGGCCATCATTGCTGAAAAGCACATAGGAAGTAGTTAAGATATTTCAAAGGCTTTCTTTGTGTTGCATTTCTCAGATGACCTGCACAGGTTTCTTGAGCTGTTATTTAGACTGTAATAAACATAGGCGAGTTGCTTCTCTAATTTGAATTGTGCAAGACTGTGGCTTAAGCCTGCAGGCTACCTGTGTGCCCCAGTGATAAAAGCATACATAAAACAACTGAGCAACTGCTCATTCTTCCTGGCTGTCACTGAATCATGTTTAATAGCCTCTCCATGGCAGTTGTCACCAATTTACTTACAATGGCATCCTGTTCCAAGAGTTTCCAGCTCAGCAGGCCCTAAAGCAATCTATGAATAACTTCCCAGCAGATACTGTTTATGAATTGAAGCAAATGGCCACCCTGTTTCTCTTTTTCTCACTTCAATAATTTTCAGTTACATTACAATGAATATTTATGGTCCTAGAGCAGTGCAGAAAAATTAGGAACAAGCAGGTTTACACATTGTTTTATACGTGAGTGCTGTACTAATGGGTTTTGGCTCACTGGTTTTAATAATGCCCTGTTGACAGATTGAAAAGGGAATGCAAATTGTAGATCAGTCATTTTCATTCATTCAGTTATTTAATAAAGCTGGCATTGATGGAAGGCTGCATTATAGAAATATGTGAGTAGCCTTACACCATGGGAGTATAATATGTATTGTGTATTATCTCTTGATGACAGCAAGAGTTTTTCAGAATTTACTCAATGTGTGGTCAGTTGTGATGTGTCTTTTAGAGAATCTGTATAGAACTTGCACTGATTTTGTTAAATATGTAATCACAGAAACTAAAAAAAGTCTAATCCAATTAACATACATTTTCTGTGTTGAATTTTAGCTAGAAAAACACACTATAAACTAGAGATTATCTTAATGAAAGTGAAAGCGTCTGTTGTAGCTATTAGCCTCATTTGTGTCATGTCACTAGATGCTGTCCATACAACTTGCTTACATGTAGAAATATTTCTGTGAGTCTTTTACTGTTCTTACCCAGTTACTGTAGAAAGAAAGCATAAATGCAATGACATTATATAGGTTCCATTTTAATGAAAATAAGCTCTTATCAGCATAGACATGAGATGTGCATAAAATGGATGATGATGATCAGGTTTTAGATCATAACCAACTTATGTGTTAAAGACATGGGTGTTAAGAAATTCACATCAAGAGTATAACAACGTGAAGTTTGAAGGATGGATCTGAACATCCACAGGGAATACATAACAAGTGATCAGGATCAGGGAACCCCAATCATAATTCCTTGTAGTACACAGAGCTTCAGCTGATCTGATGTGCTACTAATTACAGAGAAAAAAGTTAGACGCACAAAGTGTTCTCCTGCATAATCACAGCATTGCATGTGCCACGTATCTTAATAATATATTGGGTGAATATGCTAGAACAATGTATTGTGCTGCACTTTTTCATGCACAAAGAAAATACTATGCAGATGCCTTGAATTATAATGCAAGTTTGGGAATTTCATTCCAGAACTAGCAGAAGGTCAGACTACTAAGTTAACAAAACACTGTTCTTGACTCCCAGGTATACTAGCCATTAAGAACTATTTCTACAGTCTTTCAGCTATTTAATTGTTGAGAATGTTTTGCCTAGCCTTTAGTACTACTTATAAGTGAAAAGTTAATAAGATGGATAGACATTTCTCGGTATGACCTTTTTAAAATGGAGACATTCCAGATGCCTAATGGGGTGTGGGTTTTATCTTCTGCTAACTGTAATGCATTGATCATGAATACTCCTCTGCTGTGCTTCAGAGGAAATATATTCTGAAAAACATCTAACCGGTTTACTATCTAATACACGAAAATCACAACCACGAACGGTGATTTCCATGATGCAGATCCTTGACTCATAAATATTAAGTAGGTCGTAAGGTCAATGTAACAAGATCAACAATGTTATATCGATATTAACGTTGGCAGCTGTCATTGCCAACCATGCTTTATGTCCCTGTCTTGTGTACGTCCTGCTGAACAGATGTACACATGCATGTCGACATTCTGACTGCCACTCCTACCATGTTCATAGAGGAGGCTGTCGTGTAACTGAATGTCGACATTTTGATTGTAAACCCATCTAGCCACTGTTTATGTTTCTTTATTTAGAAGTTTAAGTCCCATGCTATAAATTTGTGAGTACTGAGGATAAGGCACGAGTGCAAAGTGGAATTCCGGAGTCCTGATGCATGATTGAGGTCCTTAAAAGTCATCCTTGAACCCCCTCAAAAAAAATAATTATCATTAGGGGGAGCATATACTAAGAATGAAATTGCTTTATCTCAGAAAATTCCATTTTCTCCAATGTACAGTGATCTCAAAAATATATGCCCTAGGATGTAAGGGACTGCAACATCTATATCAGAGTTGCAAGGGGAGCATGCCACTGTAAAAAAAACTGATTTGTCTAAGAGAAAGTGAATTTCTCTTTGATTTTTGGATGCACAGTATCGAGTCTTGAATTTCAAGTAGGTTGCCTTGGAATGAAACTAGGCCTTTTTCAGGTACATCATTGACTATAGGAGATATAAACCTGTCATCACATTGTACAGTGTAGCATGATTAAGCAAGATAATACCAGGACCTAGAACAAGCTATGTGAACATTTTATATCTTTTTACCAACAGGATTCTGGGAAATATGGTAACACAGGAAGAAACTGGTAAGGGAGTGAAAGGTATGGATAAACTGGTAGGGATGAATTGACAAAAGACGTTATTGTAAGAAAGACAAAATGAGATTTTTTTTCTATAGTTATGAAGAAAGAAGTGAAAAATTGTACCATTATCTATACTAATGCACTAATATGACTTGGTCTGTTTGCTATCTGAACTTGTTAGATAGCAACTTAATTATCTGTGTAGAAGCCAGACATTTACAGTCAGCCTGGCTTCTGCACAAGGCAGAGTAGTGCATTAACACCGGGAGAAAGTATGCCTTCTTCCAGGATGCCAGTGAACTGTCAGCCAAGAATAAGCATGTCTTTGAGTACCTTTGATTTTACTGAACAAACATGATTTTGAGTATCAAAATTTATGGCATACTCATATATTTTATCTTAATTTCAGCAGGGTCTAAACATAAGAAAGTACATAGTGGAAAAGTACTGCAATGGAGAATGTTCCAAATCTACTAAGTACTTAGTAATCTAACTTTTAGGTGAGGATACATAGAGTGATGATAATAAATTATCACTGTCACTGTCCTTATCAGTGACTTGCATGGTTTAAGACTGTTGATTTTCATTAACTTGAATGGTTTAAGACTAGCATTTTTCAGTACTGTCATCTTTTATAGCACTCACTAGCTGTTAGGTATGGCTGACTTTCTCAAAGATCGCAACAAACTGTCACTTCAGTTAAAGCAGTTTCTACATGAAAACCTGGCATACTCATTGTGTTCCACTGCCTGTCAGCAAATTTAGTATTAGGTTGGTGGAACATGGAAATATTGCCACACATCGATTATTCAGAGCAAATTATCTTTTATAAAAAAATTGCAGATGATTTGTTCTTTACAGTTTATAAGGACAACTTTAATATTAATGAGTTTGTGGAGCGTTTTAAGTGCTAGTACAACATTTTTAAAGCTTGTGGTGGGGGAAATAGGCAACAAGGTTTCCTTTTTGGATGTTAACTTGACAATGGACACTAATAAGAATGTGTTTTTGAGTAGTATTCATCGTAAGAGTACATTTTGTAATAGCTATGCCCATTTCAAGAGTTGCCACCCTTACTTTATGACAGAAAATATCCCTAGAGGACAGTTCATTCGAGCATCTCGAATGATAGTGGAAGACTCTATTTTTTGAAGGAAATTAACCTCATAAAAGGGTTGTTTCTAGAAAGAGGTTATCCTGGAGACCTACTTGAAAATATGGATCAAGAGGTCATTCATAAGAGACAGACAGATTTTCCTCCTATTCTGCTAAGAGGTTTTGTTTAAAAAGCTCAGAATGTATCAACTAGTGGCACATATATAAAAGAGAGAGGGGCAGAATGTCCCAGATTTTGTTTGGATATGAATGTAGACAGTAATTACATCCGTCAGATTATTAGTGAGAACTGGAAAGTAGTTACGGGTAATGCAGATTTATCTAAAGTTCTTGGAGAAGGCCCCCATTTTGTTTACAAGAAAAATCTAAATTTTAAACATTTGTTAGAAAATAAAAACTTTGGGCGAACCCTTACTTCTGGTGAAACTGGGGGTATGTTCAAATGTTCAGGGTGCTAGGCATGCAGATTTATTTCTGAGGGTCCATTTGTGTTCCTGGAACATCTGCAGTTTATTAAACCCATCCCTGGAAAATTGAGCTGTGGTACAACAGGGATAGTGTATCTTGCAATGTGTTCAACATGCCCAAGTGTTTACGTTGGCATGTCCACCTGGAGTCTAAGGAAAAAGGTATTAGAGCACTTGTATGCTATAAAAACAAAAAATAGTAATAATGCCATTTTTAAACATTCTTTGACATGTTCTAACTGGAAGAAATTTTCTTTTTCTATAGCAGAAGTTGTTAAGCGCAACCTTAGGGGAGGGGACTTCAGAAATTATGTTAAACAAAATGCAGCAGAATGGCAGATTAAACTTGCTTCTTATTTACTCCTAGTCTGAATGATATGGTGAACATAAAATGTTTCTTAAAAAATAGGAAAATTACTAAAGTGACTATACAGGGCTGAATGCCCTTGTGTTTTAAACTGTGTTAAGTATATAGACACTTTCAGTTGTACATTTTTTGTAGTATGCCTTTAAATGTTTTTATGTGTTTAATTGACTTGTTAATGAGATGATCTTATTGGTCAAATGTTTTTTGAATGGTTTAAAAGTGATTTGTAAGTGTGTTTTATTATTTTTGATGAAGTCTTTGAGACGAATACCGAACATTAAATTTTAACTATGCTAAAAAAGAACTTTCTTAGTTTCTCCAGTGCTTTTCTTGGTGGATTTTGTGTTTTTTTTTTTTTTTTGTACTGTGGACACCTGGGCCTGCTTGTGTGCTGCTTTTCTCTTTTTATTGTTTTTTGCTGTTAGCAACATGTGTCTGGAGCACTAGAAGATGACAATTTGGACTTGACTCTACATTCTACACCTACCAGCAAAAAAAGAACACTTGAACTTATTTTGGCAGTAGGTAAAATGCAAAGGTCTTTGAATGTTTTGTCAGCTAAAATAAGAGAGAGTTAAACTAACTCTTCTAATAATTTTCCCCTGAATCCTGCTTTGTTTTCAAGGCAGGAGCCTTGCCAAGGTAATTCAACAAATGGAACAGCCAGTAAGTTTTTAAATGTTAGCTTTGATCCATTTGCAGGGGATATAGTTTTGGCAATCAACAACATTGCTGCCAAAATAATGTTAACTCTCTGTTGGACAAAATGGAAAGAGGTTTGAAGTGTTATCGGGCACTTCATGTAGAAAATAAATATTTTGAATACTGTATTAATGCTGGCATTGTACCTATGGGTCTTTGTTTTTTTTTTAATTACCTAATGGAGTCTCTATGGACAGTCCATTCTTTAGGGAGCTATCTACTTTCTTTGGCAATGCTGGTAAAGAGTTTTTGAAGCTTCTTATTAAAAACAGCAGTACTTTTTTGGCAGAATTATGTGTTTCCCTGACACAGATGGATACTACCATTGGTGAACTACTTATTAATTTTCCTGATTCAAGATTTGAGTATGAGCAGTTGATTAAAAATGTTGAACAGTATAAACAAATAATAGTTCAACGTAAAACTAAAAAAATCAACAGGGACTTGGCAGCATATGCAGGGGGCAATGTTTATGGTGATTTTGTTCCCCTTCCTTCTAGACCAGGCAAAAATTCAAGACAAAATGTTATTAAGGAGGCCCAGCCAGCAGCACATTCAGGTAGTGGGTCTAACATGGTTTACCTTTACAACAGCAAATCACACACATGCGAATACATAAAGTTTGAAGTACCTTTTCAAAATTGCATAATGTCGATCTGGTTATGTGCGAATAACTAAAGGTTGAATATGCCATGCAGTTCGCACTTTAAACATTCGAATAAATAAAGTACGACCTTAACTATGGTCGCATACATAAATACATAGTTTTCTCATTCTGTGTTAGGTTGAATGGTTCCAACTGCATTCATATCACATTGAAATTGTATATTCCATCTTCCAGGATTGTTTTGTAAAGCAGATAACATTGGAAAATGGAGATATGAATCCCTGTAAATAGCGAGTAAAAAACAAAATCTATACTAAGCTAGTACCTGTTCATAAGAACCACTGTTAAAACAATTTCAAAGTTACTGAGTCTTGAAATGACAACTCAAGTTTTGCTTCAGGTTACTTAGCAAAATGTTGTTGTTTTAACTATGTGGTTATAAATAGCTCCTAATGCATTTTCTGTGGCATCATATTTTCCCTGTAATTATCCAAATGTTTACATATTTAAAACTTAGTAAGGTCTAAGAGTACTTCAGTAGCTTCTATTCTGAATTATGAAATGTAGACTAAAAATGGATATTGACAAAAAAACAGCAAGTTGTTCTTCACTCAATCATAGCTGCTTCTGTCTGACATTTGTATATGACAAAACTGCATTAAGTAACGAGGATGCTCTATGTACTAGGGATATACTGTGGCAGGAAAACATCCGAAGCAGGTTTATATGTATGTATGTAATGTTATGGACAACAGTGCATTAAGTAACAAGGAAGTTTAATGTAGTATGTGTATGTTGTGGCAGGGAAACAACAGAAGCAAGGGTAAATTCTTGTACATTTAATGGCAATATGCCTATCATGTAAGTGCTCAAATGCTTGTTTCAGTGTTGCTCCATGGAATAGTGAGTGTGCTGTCAAATGTCTTTCAGGCTGGGGAAGGTGATTCACAGGAATATGCGCCGGGTACATTGAATACTGTGTACAGTACAAGCAGGATCCAAAAGGGACATGAATTGCTTATAATTGATGGTTATCAGTACTACCAAGAGAAGTGTGTACAAGTTAAGCAGTACTGGTGTTGTACACGTAAAAATAAGGAAAGATTTAAGGATAGATGTGTTACAGAATTTGACATAAAAGGCCATAGACTGGTTAAGAGCAACCCCCATTACCATGCACCTGATGTGTTACAAGGGGAGGTAATGAGAGTGAAAGATCAACTCAAACGTCATGCAGAGCAGTCTGTAGAAGACCCCTGCAAGATCGTTGCAGAAGCGCTAGCTTGTACATCAGTGGACGTGGTAAATGAGTTACCAAATACTAGTTTCCTGAGGGGGTTGACTGCAGAATGCTACCATTGAAGACTGGTTATTTTACAATACAGCATAGCGCAGATACGCCTAGTGATACCAATGTTGTTGTGATAACCTCAAGGGACAATCTTAGTTTGATGTGTGAGTCGGAATACATAATGGCAGATGGAACCTTCCCTATCAGCACAAGTGAATGCAGACAAATATTTACCTTACATTGTGCACTTAATGGTGGTGTGAGCAAAAAGGTTGTAGCTGTGGTGAGATTCTGCCCAGTAAAAGTGAGGAGTGTTATGACATGTTTTGGGGTTTAATAATGCAATTGTGCAATGACAATGATCTCAGATTGTTACCTAACATGGTTCTGATGGATTATGAATGTGTTGCAGTGAATTCTATTAGGAAGCATCTACTCAACACTTTAGCCAAGGGCTGTTGGTTCCATTTTTGCCAGATAGTGTGGAGGAACATTAAGAAATTGCATCTGGCAGGTAACGTTGGTAGCAATTTGTCTTTTGCCATGTTATGCAAGGAAATACCAGCATTGGCATTTGTTGCACTTGAAGATATCACTAGCACCTTCGCAGAAATAGAAGCTGACATGCCGGAGGAGGGTAAGTCACTATGTACCTTTTTTAAGGAAACATACATCCATGGCAGACCACGTAGGTATGGTATGCGTGGGAATACTTCAGAGAGAGTGCCCCCTTTGTTTGATAACTTTTTCTGGAACCAACATGATACCTGTGTCAGAATGCAGCAGAGGGTTGGCACAGGAGACTACGTAGTTTAATGAGGAAGAAAACCTTGTACATGCTGGATATTTTACATGCAGTACAGCTGGAGCAGAACCATGGGGATGATCTGAGGCATAGACACTTGCTATGTCTGCCTTCATCCCCAAAACAGAGAAGATTGCTTGACAAGGAATCTAGCTTTACTAGTTTACTGGCTAAAAGGAATGAGTTCACAACAAGGGGATTTGTAAAGTTGGTTGCTAAATATTTCTCCTTTTCATAAGGTTTTATGCTTTGCTATACCTTTCATGTCAGGGATGTTCTTTAATGGTGTTCTCATGCATATACTCCACCTATGTTAACATGTCTAATCACTGAATGGCTGCTTTGGGATCATGGGGCACTTCTATTGATCTGTCATTGGACGTTTGCTGTGCTGTAAAAATTTGTTTGTGTTGACACTGTTTGGAAGCATGGGAAGTCGGCACAATGCTGTTGTTCGAAAAATGTCAAAAATATTCCACGGAATGATTTTCGACATTTTTTGAATTTCGCAGTTATTATTTTGCATATACAAGTCTTACAAATGATTATTCGTACTTTTCCATTTCGCTTATAAGAAGGTAAACCATCTAACACTACCGTTTCACCTTTACAGCCAGAGATGGGTTCTTCAACTGTTAGTGGTTTGGATTCAGCTTCTGTGAAGGTTGCAACTAATGTGGTTCTTTCTGCAGAGTAGTCCAGCTCTAAAGATGATGTTATGGTGCACCCGATTAGTTCAACACATGGTTCTAGCAGTGCAGGAACAAATATGAATAAGTTTTCCTCTTTTTTATAAGGGGATTTCAGTTGGAAGGAGAAAAGGGAACACAGCAGGAGCAGGAGATATCAGACGTGCAGCAGAGGGTGAAGTACGGTTCGGAAGTAACATTGGCCTGTCTTTCTGTGAGTTCTAATAGTGGAAATGTACTTTCTTCACATTTTTTTATCTGAAAGTGTACAAGAACCAAGTTATGTTGCTGTTGGACTGGGTAATTCTATCTCAGTTTATAACTTGTCTGATTTTAACATTTCTGATGAGCACATTAAACTGTTGAAATTAGGACTTAATTTTCAGCCCAGTAAGAGGGTGAATGTTACAAAAACTCTGATAGAACTCAAGCTCTATACTCATAAGTTAAATTTAAAATATATATTGAATGATGCTGGTCATAGTTATTGTAATTTTTTGTCAAAGCCGTCCACCTTTAATCCTGGTTTAGTGCATACTGTAAAAGCCTTTGAGACTTTCTGTGAAAAAGATATTAGAAGTATGTTACAAAATCAAAACAGAAAAATGTTTTATAACTTAAACCTTAATTAAAAGAAAGCTTTGAATGAACTTATTTCTAGGAAAGACTTAAGGTTTATGAAGGTGGATAAAGGTGGGGCTATTGTCATAATGAATTTCACTGACTACATAGAAGCTATGGAAATTATTTAGTAAATGTACTGGAGTTTGGGAAAGTCATGAAGTTTGAAATTGTTAAAAGTTATGCCTGTATCCACAGCACTTTATATGACATGTTCATGAACTCTGAAATAACTAGGGAAATGTTTGAATTTTTATGTGTGGATAATCCTAGGGTGGGTGTGATGTTTGGAATTCCCAAACTTCACAAAAGTGTTGAAAAAACTCCATTCAGACCTATTATATCAGCCTCAGGAAGTTGTACTGATTGCATTTCTTTGTATTTAGATTCAGTGTTGAACCCATTAGTTAAGCAACTTCCTTCCTATGTAGCTGATTCTTGGGACTTTTTGGACCAGCTTAGGTCCTTTTTTTCTTGCTCAGACTTTAGGTTGGAAAACTTACAGATGTTCACTGTCAATGTCCTTTCCCTATTCACCTGCATCCCTAAAGATGTTGGGGTTGATTATGTAAGATGGTTTATGGGGAAGCATAAAAGTTTAAGTAACAATAGTATTATTACTTGTACTGCTTTGTTAGATTTATTATTAGACAACAACTTATTTTTGTTTAACAAGCAATTTTATAAACAACTACAAGGGGTGGCCATGGGGGCCACAGTTGGTCCAACCTATACAAATTTGGTATTAGGTTGGTGGGACATAGAAATACTGCCACACATTGATTATTCAGAGCAAATTATCTTTTATAAAAGATTTGCAGGTGATTTATTCTTTATAGTTTATAATGACAACTTTAATGTTAATGAGTTTGTGGAGCTTTTAAGTGCTAGTACAACATTTTTAAAGTTTGTGGTGGGGGAAATAGGCAACAAGGTTTCCTTTTTGGATGTTAACTTAATAATGGACACTACTAAGAATGTGTTTTTGAGTAGTATTCACTGTGAGTACATTCTGTAAGAGCTATGTCCATTTCAAGAGTTGCCACCCTTACTTTATAAGACAAAATATTCCTAGAGGACAGTTCATTCAAGCATCTCGAATGATAGTGGAAGACTCTGTTTTTTGAAGGAAATTAACCTCATAAAAGGGTTGTTTCTAGAAAGAGGTTATCCTGGAGATCTACTTGAAAATATGGCTCAAGAGGTCATTCATAGGAGACAGACAGATTTTTCTCCTATTCTGCTAAGAGGTTTTGTTTAAAAAGCTCAGAATGTATCAACTAGTGGCACATATATAAAAGAGAGAGGGGCAGAATGTCCCAGAGTTTGTTTGGATATGAATGTAGACAGTAATTACATCCGTCAGATTATTAGTGAGAATTGGAAAGTAGTTATGGGTAATGCAGATTTATCTGAAGTTCTTGGAGAAGGCCCCCATTTTGTTTACAAGAAAAATCTAAATTTTAAACATTTGTTAGAAAATAATAACCTTGGGACAACCCTTACTTCTGGTGAAACTGGGGGTATGTTCAAATGTTTAGGGTGCAGGGCATGCAGATTTATTTCTGACAGACAATTTTTGTTCCTGGAACATCTACAGTTTACTAAACCCATCCCTGGAAAATTGAGCTGTGGTACAACAGGGATAGTGTATCTTGCAAAGTGTTCAACATGCCCAAGTTTTTACATTGGCATGTCCACCAGGAGTCTAAGGAAACGGGTATTAGAGCACTTGTATGCTATAAAAACAAAAAATAGTAATAATGCCATTTTTAAACATTCTTTGACATGTTCTAACTGGAAGAAATTTACTTTTTCACCCTGTGTGCAACTAGTTACTCTATTTGGTTCTGGCTGAGTGGGAACACAATGAACTGATACCCAGCACCGGGAAACAATACCTAATGTACTACGGCCATTTTGTGGATGACGTCTTCATTCTTTGGAGAGGCAGCTCTACACAATTGGACCTTTTTGTCAACTTCATCAACGAGAGCACTGATTTTCTAGAGTTTGTGGTCAAACATTCTTCGGAGACCATAGAATTTCTGGATGTAAAGATTCATCTACACCCTGATAGAGGTATCAGTACAGGAATTCATAAAAAAGAAACCTGGAGAAATCATTATCTGCATAGAGGGAGTATGCACCCAGGACATATTTTTGATAACATCTTTGAGAATCAGATCTTAAGAACTTCAAGATTATGTACTGAGAATGAAGACTTTGTAGCAGAACAGAGAAATATTGAGACGCATTTAAGTAAAAGATCTTATAAAAGAAAGAATTTAAGACTGAAGCATGAGCTGCAGGAATTAAGGAGACGAAAGGGACGCCCCTACTTCTCTGAACCTACATCGAGTCATCATGAGAGCCTGGATCTTAAAACTCAATCGCAGCAACTTAAATGTTTGTTAACATACACTGTTGACAATAAGCAAGTATGGTAAGTTATTAGGAAGTTTTGGCTGGTATTGACAACTGATGACAAAATAAGAGACATTGTAGGGGAACAGCCTAGATTCCTATATAAGAATAAGAAGAATTTGAAACGTCTCATTTGCAACAAAGATGGATTTGAAAGAAATAGGCCCAATTCTAACAGAAAGGGCACTTTCAAATGCCTAAGATGCAAAGCCTGCAATTCCATTGACAGCTCCAATACTTTTGTACATCCATACTCCAAGCAACAGTACCATTTAATGTCTATGCTGATTGTACTAGTTCCCACATTATATACTTAGCGACTTGCTGCCAATGTAGTGCTTTCTATGTTGGCAAAACAGATCAACGTCTTAAGGAACGTATCCTTAGACATTAAAGGGACATCAAACAGAAAGATCCCAATAATGCCTTAACAGCCCACGTAGCACTGTATCCTTCTCATTACTTTGTATTTAAGGCCACAGAGGCCCTTAGCAGCCCACGTAGCACAGTATTCTTTTCATTACTTTGTATTTAAGGCCATAGAGGCAGTCCGTCAGACCACAAGAGGAGGCAATTAAAAGTGATTTGGAAGTGTGTTTTATTATTTCTGATGATGTCTTTGGGATGAATATCGAACTTTAAATTTTAACTACGCTAAAAAAGAACGTTCTTAGTTTCTCCAGTACTTTTCTTGGTGGATTTTGTGGGTTTTTGAACTGTCACTTCAGTGAAGGAAGTAGGGAGTTACTGCACAAGAACCTGGCATCCTCACAGTGTTCCACACATTTATGTTTGGATTGTTGTCTGACACTGATAGAGAAAGAACTCCAGATTTTGGAGCCCTAATCTGAGTACAGGGACAGACCAGAAGAGTTGTAGATTTTAGTTTCAGTTAACTGAGACTTGTTCATGGAGCATAGTGATGATGCAGGGGTGTAAGATTCCACTAAGCCTTGCAGTGGAGGCAGTTTTGTGGTTTATAGATTATATTATGAGCAGTTGCTTAGTAAGGACTTTAAGTAAGGTGTTGCTCTGAATGGCAGCAGAACCACAGAGCTCTGTAGAGAAAGAAAGTTAATTCATAGGTTCATAGGTGTTTACTAGGCTAATAAATACAAGGGCCTTTTTAAGCCTAGCAATGCATCCCAAATCTCTGACAAGTTCTGATACCCTTGATAAGTGTAAGCATGGGCCTGGGAGATGAATCATTTACAGGTTACCTGTGTCCATTAGAGACATAAGTGCCAAACCAGGGATGAATTTCCAGTTTCCCATCCAATTGTCCAATCTGCACTTGAATTGGGTTAGGGAGGAACTCTGCTTTACATGGATGGGGAGCCTGTTCCATAGACGGGGTAGTCTCTGGGATACATACCTCTAGGATACATACCTATCTCTTCAGAAGGTCCTATTTATATCACAGGCAAGGTTTAAAGTCTTTAGAATAGATAATTCTGGTACTGTTTGTTTTGTGGATATGCAGGAGGTCCAACAGAGTGGGGTCTGACAATACCCCATATGGCAGGCATAGACCTTCACTCAAAAGCCTGTAGGAGATAGAATACAGGGATAGGGCCTTGAGGTGGTCTGCATAGGACATATTACTTACACCCTTTATTCTTTTAGTGAAGAACCTGTGTGGATGTTCCAGCTGTTGGATATGCCTGATTAGGTACATACCAAAGGGGGCATTGTACTCAATGATAGGTCTGATGAATGCCGAATACAGTGGAACAATGAGCACCTTGGACTTAGATGCCATACCTTTGTTTATAAGTTTCACAACATAGAATGTTTTCCTCACCACTGTAGACACATGATGATCAAAGGCTAGATTAATATCTATATGTGTCCCTAAGTCCCTGACTACTGGGTGACCTCTAAGGAGTGTGTTGTCAATATGATAGTTCCCAGGCATGTCCACCAGGAGTCTAAGGAAACAGGTATTAGAGCACTTGTATGCTACAAAAACAAAAAAATAGTAATAATGCCCTTTTTAAACATTCTTTGACATGTTCTAACTGGAAGAAATTTACTTTTTCTATAGTAGAAGTTGTTAAGCGTGACCTTAGAGGAGGGGACTTTAGAAATTATGTTGAACAAGGTGCAGCAGAATGGCAGATTAAACTTGCTTCTTATTTATTCCCTGGTTTGAATGATATGGTGAACATAAAATGTTTCTTAAAAAATAGGAAAATTACTAAAGTGAATATACAGGGGTGAATGCCCTTATGTTTTAAATTGTGTTAACTGTGTAGACACTTTGAGTTGTACATTTTTTGTAGCATGCCTTTAAATGTCTTTATGTATTTAATTGACTTTTAATGAGATGATCTGATTGGTCAAATGCTTTTGAATAGTTTAAAAGTGATTTGGAAGTGTGTTTTATTATTTCTGATGATGTCTTTGGGATGAATAGCGAACTTTAAATTTTAACTACGCTAAAAAAGAAAATTCTTAATTTCTCCAGTACTTTTCTTGGTGGATTTTGTGGGTTTTTGAACTGTCACTTCAGTGAAGGAAGTAGGGAGTTACTGCACGAGAACCTGGCATCCTCACAGTGTTCCACACATTTATGTTTGGATTGTTGTCTGACACTGATAGAGAAAGAACTCCAGATTTTGGAGCCCTAATCTGAGTACAGGGACAGACCAGAAGAGCTGTAGATTTTAGTTTCAGTTAACTGAGACTTGGTCATGGAGCATAGTGATGATGCAGGGGTGTAAGGTTCCACTAAGCCTTGCAGTGGAGACAGTTTTGTGGTTTATAGATTATATTATGAGCAGTTGCTAAGTAAGGACTTTAAGTAAGGGGTTGCTCTGAATGGCAGCAGAACCGCAGAGCTCTGTAGATAAAGCAAGTTAATTCATAGGTTCATAGGTGTTTACTAGGCTAATAAATACAAGGGCCTTTTTAAGCCTAGCAATGCATCCCAAATCTCTGACAAGTTCTGATACCCTTGATAAGTGTAAGCATGGGCCTGGGAGATGAACCTTTTACAGGTTACCTGTGTCCATTAGAGACATAAGTGCCAAACCAAGGATAAATTTCCAGTTTCCCATCCAATTGTCCAATCTGCACTTGAATTGGGTTAGGGAGGAACTCTGCTTCACATGGATGGGGAGCCTGTTCCATAGACGGGGTAGTCTCTGGGATACATACCTCTAGGATACATACCTATCTCTTCAGAAGGTCCTATTTATATCACAGGCAAGGTTTAAAGTCTTTAGAATAGATAATTCTGGTACTGTTTATTTTGTGGATATGCAGGAGGTCCAACAGAGTGGGGTCTGACAATACCCCATATGGCAGGCATAGACCTTCACTCAAAAGCCTGTAGGAGACAGAATACAGGGATAGGGCCTTGAGGTGGTCTGCATAGGACATATTACTTACACCCTTTATTCTTTTAGTGAAGAACCTGTGTGGACGTTCCAGCTGTTGAATATGCCTGGTTAGGTACATACCAAAGGGGGCATTGTACTCAATGATAGGTCTGATGAATGCCGAATACAGTGGAACAATGAGTACCTTGGACTTAGATGCCATACCTTTGTTTATAAGTTGCACAACATAGAATGGTTTCCTCACCACTGTAGACACATGATGATCAAAGGCTAGATTATTATCTATATGTGTCCCTAAGTCCCTGACTACTGGGTGACCTCTAAGGAGTGTGTTGTCAATATAATAGTTACCAGGGATGGATGACTTCCCAAAGGATACTATTATACATTTCTTGGCATTTAGTTTTAGTTCATGGCTCCGACACCAGTTGTTTGTCTGTGTCAGCCCCTCCTGGAGAATATTTGTTTCAGTGTGAGATTCAATGACAGCTCCTAATTTGTAATCATCTGCAAATTTAGTCAGCCAGAGACCACTGATATTGGCCTTGACTTCTGAGAAGTAAATGCCAAAAAGGATCTGTGCAAGGACTGATTCCTGAGGGACTCCACTTGTGACTGTCCTGTTGTAGAAGTGGACTCCCCAATTTTAACTTCCTCGCTCCTGTCTGTGAACCAGTTGGCTATCCACCGGGTGACATACATGTTTGTACCTAACCTCTTGAGTTTGTCAACAATGCCCAAGTGGTTTATTGTGTCAAGTGCCTTGGCCAGGTCACAGTAGGCATGTGAATGATTTTGCTCTCATCCATTGATTTGGTGACCTTCTCAAAGAAGTCCACCAATATGAGTGGGCATGGTCTGCCCATGACGAAACCAAACTGGGTTGGGTCCAGTGTCTGCAGGTTACTATATCTCTATTGATCATCTCCATGATGATTCTTTCCATGGCTTTACATATAAGACTAGTGAGACTTATGGGTCTGTAGTTTCCAGGGTCTGTAGATGGCCCACCTTTGTGCAGAGGGATGGCTGTTGCCCTTCTCCATTCATGAGGCATGAAGCCTGTTTGGAAGCTACAGTTAAATAGTAATTCCAAAGGCCCTGATAGGCTATGTTTCATGCTATTTAGGAGGCATCCTGGGATATTGTCTGGACCCATTGATGCAGTGTTCTTGGTCTTAGAGAGAGCACTAAGGACTTGTTCCCTAGTGATAGTAGGGGAGTTATATTTGATGATATTTCCTGAGGGAAGGTTGAGGGGGAGAGAGGAGTAAATTTTTTGCTGAATTTATCAGCCAGGAGGGTTGCTATATCTTCTGGATCAGTATAGGTGGTTCCATTTACAATGAGCACTGCACACAATTGTGTATTGCCTTTGAGGTTGTGGACATAGCTAAATAGTACTTTGCAATTGTCCGTGGCCTGGGAGGCCAAACTTACCTCAAATTTAGCTTTGGTAGACTTTATTTGTCCTCTGAGTTGTTTGTTTAGTTTGATGAGAATGCCTTTATCCTGCTGGATGCTACACCTCCTAATTTTTGCCATGCTTTTCTTTCTCCTGTTATACAGCCGATTGATTTTGCGATTCCACTGGGGTGGCTTGTTTTTTTTGAGTTAGTTCTGTACCTTTTCCTGGTGGGTACAGCTGCTTCTATGCAGCTATTAACATGTTTGTACAGGGTTTCTGTGAACAGTTCTGCATAGGCAGAAGTGCTCTCAGGGTTTATGGGGGCTTGAAATTTTACCAGGTTCACACCTAATAGCAGGAGGTTAGCCTTAGAATAGTTTGTGAATAGTCCCAGTTTAGCTGGGGTACAGTTTTTTTTTTTACTTTAAAGGAGACCATTTTGTGGTCTGACATTACCAGGGAAGGCATTACAGAGGGGCGTGCAGCACTCTCCCATATTAGTGACGACCAGATCCAGTATGGTTGCATTCTTGGTTGGTGTACTCACTATCTGGTCCAGGGAGTTTGTGTTTACTTAATTGAGAGGGAAATACAGAAATACCATAAGGGGAAGATTCAGAAAGGAACTATAATGGCTTAAGAAAGTGGATGTCAATGAAAAGGAAGAGGCAAGTTTATGAAAAGAAAATAAATGGGCAGAAAAAAAATGGCAGAACCATTACAGCAAAGGGTGAAAAAGTACCCATATTGCTAGAAATAAAAGAAATAAAAATTCATTGCAAGTGAAGCAGGAACAAAAATTGGAGGAAGTAATTAAATGCGTAAATGAACATATGAGTGATACAAGACATTATTTTGGAGAATAAACAACTGAAGGCGTGTGCAGAAGTTTCAGAAGTACAGCGACTTTGGAAAGAAAGTAGTAGATACAAAGGACAGAACCTTAGGCAAGTTCAGGAACAGAGACAATGCTTACAGACCTTCTGTTGGGGTTGATATAATGGGTGAAATTAAGGAGAGCTGAGGTAATGCTGCGGAGTTAGAAATATGCCATTAAAATATGTGTCTACATCCAGAAAGAGTGTTTTTTGTAGATGTGAGTTGCAAATGTTCAATGTTTCTATGAATGTATCTTTGCTGAATTGAGCTAAATTGCAGATTGTATTACACTGGTTGTTTTTCTGAGTGTGACTTAGAAATCTTTACAGAAAGATTGAGAGGTGGTTGTGTTGGATATGCCTGGTTAGGTACATACCAAAGGGGGCATTGTACTCAATGATAGGTCTGATGAATGCTGAATACAGTGGAGCAATGACTTCCTTGGACATAGTTGCCATACCTTTGTTTATAAGTTGCACAACATAGAATAATTTCCTCACTATTGCAAACACATGATGGTCAAAGGCTAGATTTCTGTTTATGTGTGTCCCCAAGTTCCTGACTACAGGGTGAGCTCTTAGAGGTGTGTCATCAATATGATAGTTAAGAATTCTGGATTACTTCCCAAAGGATACTATTCTGTAGTACTTGATGTTAAGTTTTAGACCATAGCTCTGACACCAGTTATTTGCCTGTGTCAGCCCTTCCTGAAGAACATGTGTGCCATTGTGGGATTCAATGACAGCTCCAATTTATAATCATCTGCAAATTTAGTCAGTCAGAGGCCACTGAAATTGGCCTTAACTTCAGAGAAGTAAATGCCAAAAAGAAGCAGTCCCAGAACCAATCCCTGAGGGACACCTCTTGTGATTGGCCTCTTTGTAGAGGGGGACTTCCCAATTCTAACTTCACGGGTCCTGTCTGTGGTCATCTGGCTATCCCTGTTGAAGCCCTGCCTTCAAACTCTTGTCCTCTATATGCACCATTTGTGAGGTAAAAAAAAGAGAGACAAGAAAAAAATAAATCAATATTTTCTCTCTTCCTTGAAATGTAACCTGAGGTACTGCACTGCAATACTTGTGACAAAACAATATCTGACTGCCTAAGATATTTTATTTTACTTTATAGCAAACTTGCAGAAGACACATACTACTGATCCCCATCAAGCAAATCCTAATTATTTACTCCAATGAAATAAGTTTAGAAGCATTAAGATTTAAACTACAAACTACCAGTGCTGACTTGCATATTAGAAAGTTTTACAGTCTATATGTATATATATATATATATATATATATATATATATATATATATATATATATATATATATATATATATATACACACATATATATATATATATATATATATATATATATATATATATACACACACACACACATATATATATATATATATATATATATATATATATATATATATATATATATATATATATATAATGTTTTTTATCTACAGAAGCCATATTTAAGAAAATACCATAATTTGATACCCTGAGGAAAGTGAAAATAAATACATCTATAACATGCTTCAAGAAACATGTATTAATTCTTAATATATAAAGTAAATCCACTGACTATAGAAGTAGCTAATTTGCTGTTTATACAATAAGGGAAGGGGTATTCAAAATGTATACCATTGCACAAACATGTTTTTAGCATGGTGCCATACATGTTTCTATTTCAGAGACCACTGTAGTGCTACAACAGTATGTAGATGCAGGTAGATGGTGCTTCAGCAGTCGACCAGACATTGCAGTATGCCAGTACAACTGTCCAGAGGGCAAAACTAATGCAAATTAGCCATCTGTACTTGCAAGAGCTCTGCAATGGATTAATAATAGTGCAGTAGATCTACACAAAGACAAGCTCTATCTTGCTATTTTGAAGTGAAGCAATATGACTGTCCATCATGTTTTTTTTGATGAAAACCTATTTGTTATTGGAGTGGGGCCGTTACTACCACAGGTAAGTGCTGCGAGGCTGTTTTTTGTTAGTGTCATTGGTGTTAGTGGTGGTAGTGGTATTTTTTCTTACATTATTTGGTAAAAAAAGCTAGTACTGCAATCTTTTATATATTACCACCATAGATTTAGAGACAAAAAGGACTGATAGTCATCTGCGGTGGATACAAATATGGCCTTGTTCAATGTGTTTGTTCACGACACATGACTGACTTGTACAGCTTATCCTTTAGAGGTAACACAAGTTCATGAGTGTTTGTAATCATATACTGCTATTGCTATAGTAAACTGCTGCATCAGAACAGAAGGGACTCTATGGTTCCATGTTTGCTAGACCATATGCTGAAGGTTATAATTTCATTTGTGAATTGTTTCTAGCGTTGTTTGAACTGCGAACAGCTTTACAGTTAGTCTTTACTGTGCAAGGAAAACTTTTCCATCTTCTAACAAGATGCATGGCAGAAACCCTCATACATTTCACTGCTAGTGAATTCTATAGATGCATTCTATTCAGTACTGTCTTGAATAACAGCAGACAGAGTAAAATCTAGTAGGAGGAATTCTGGCATATATATTTTGCCTGTAAAGTTTGCTATCTGGCAACTAGTTCATCGTATGGTTTGTTTTTATTTAGATGTAATTTCTTTTTCTAATTTGTTTTACCTTTTTGTGTTTCAGTGGCATTTTATAGTTTCTGTTTTAATTTGTATATATGACATGTTTGTGAGATCTATAAATTAGGAGTTTAGATAATTTTTGTTTTTCAAACTATATCACCTTACCTGTATAGCATCTTTTATCTTTTTTACTGAGAAGCAAATATATACTTTGGGCAGGATTCACGATGGCTTGCACGGAGTCTAAGAGTAGTGTAAGACTCCATGCAGCCATCGCGATCCAGGAACACCCTGAATGTGCGTGTAAGAGAGCACCTAAAATGGCTTTTACACGGACAGGGCATGGATATGCTAATTACCTCACTTGCAGCCGAAAGACATGCAAATGAGGTAATTTTGCGATCCAGGAAGCAGAAACCTGCCCGTGTAAGAGCCGTGTTATCTGCAGAAATGTACTCAGTTGATAACTGAGTACCGTTCTGCAAATAACACAATGGAGCCTTGTCAGCTCCAAATAAAGGTTGCAAATGTCCCAGGCAGCATGCCAATGGCCAAATATGTGGGTACTGGCAACGTACCCCGATGCAAACATAAAATAAAAATGTTTTTTTTTTTTGGTGATCGATGATGTTTAAACGTAGCGCAGCGCCACGCAAACAGGCTTCGCTATAAAAAACAGAAAAATAAAAAAATCAAACCCACAAACGTGGGTTTATGCAAAGCATGAATTTACAATGGAAGGGAATAGCAAGCTAAAACAACATGGCCACAGAGTAGGGGTTGCTAAGGGGGGAAGCTGAGTGTAAGACATGTAACTAAGCATTAGTAGGCAATCCTATGTAAATGAGTGGTAGGATAGTGAATCGTACTGTTACATTGGAAATGAGCACATTCCATGCAGTGTAGGAGTAGGATAAGGGGGAGTAACAGAGTAGGAGATAGGTGACATCACGGGGGGAATGTATGAAAGGAATGCAGCTCATTGGAGCACAGTGGCATGTGAAAACTGTCAGTCACACATCATGGAAAGAGGAGTGTCAACAAGTAAGCATGGGAAAGCCAAGAAATGGAAGGTGTACACTATGGATAACACCAAAGTTTCTTGCAGGGTGTGCATGCATGCGTGTGCACGCTGGTAGGCACGAGTAAGCTAGAGTGCACACGTGTAAGCATGAGTGCGCACTTTTAAGGCAGAATACGCATGTAGGAGCCTGTTTAAACACCTGTAAGCTTGTTTGCGCTGGTGTGCATGCGTTTTAACCTGAATAAGCAGATTCTAGTCCGTCTAAGCATGTGTGCACGTGTGTTAGCCACTGTGAGCGTGTTTTCGCTGGTATGCTTGTCACTCCCCCCTGAGGAAACAGAAGGGAAAAAGGAAGCATGGGAAATAGTAGGAAGCTAGCAGGGATTACTGGCAGAGCTAGCAGGTGAAAACAATCAGAAGAAGGCAATTACACAGGCAGAACAGTAGCCCAGCCCAGCACTTAAAACTCTGCAAACAACAGTGCAGAATGTTTCTCTAAAGAGACATTGCAACAGAGGAGTAAACTATTAGAAGTGAAAACTGAAAAAGCTTCACTCAGACCAAAAATGCTAGGGGGCTGCCATAGCTGTTATATGGAGACATATGCAACTGGCTGAGGGTGGTGACTATGCAAATGCTGCTGGACAACCCACAGTGAGGAGATGGAGAAGAGTGTACAGGCCCAGGGTCACCTACCAGGGGTTACATGAGCTGGAGATAGTGGAGCACTATAGAGTGGACAGAGACCTCCTGCAGCAAATTGTTGAGCTGTGCAGGCCATGCCTCACACACAGAACCATCAGAGGGGAACCCATCCCAGTGGAAACCAAGGTATGTGTTGGCCTAAGAATACTAGCAACAGGTACCTTCCAGAGACCAACTGGTGATATGATGGGGATATCACAGGCATCAGCATCCAGGGTACTGCACCAGTTCCTGGATGCCATGTCAGCACATGTCGGTGATCATGTATATTTCCCCAATTCCTGTGAGGTATTGGCCAGCAATATGCGTCTCTTCCAGCAAATAGCAGAATACCCTGAGGTAGTGGGTGCAATAGACTGCACGCATATGCATCAAAGCACCAGCCAGTGAGCGGGTAGGGCCTACATTAACCGCAAGGGCTTCCCCTCCATCAACTGCCAGGTCGTGTGTGATGCCCAGGGCATAATAATGAATGTGTGCTGGCTGCCCTGGAAGCTACCATGATTCCCATATCTGGCATCTGATGCAGCTGTACCAGACATTTGCCAATGGGGACATCCCACATGGTCACTTAGTGGGGGATGCTGGCTATGCACTGGAGCCATGGCTGATGACACCCATCAGAAATGCACACACACCTGAACAAGAATGCCATAATGAGGCACACGCACAAACATGAAATGTAATCGAGCGTGTGTTTGGGCTGCTCAAGTCACGGTTCTGGTGCCTGGACACATCTGGTGGAGCCTTGCAGTACTCACCAACTACATGTACCCAAATTGTCATGGTATGTGCTATGCTACATAATATGATTCTGTGAAAACAGCTGCAGCAGGACCAGCATAGGGCTGGGCCAAACAGCCCCCCACCATTGCCAAGCCAATCACAGGCAGAGCGTGACTCGGAGGAGGAACAACCTGAGCCTGCCCCAGTAGGCAGAAGGAGGCGTGCCCAGTATGCCTTGGCCTTGGCAAAGTGGCAACGCATAGCACATACACTGGCTCAGTAGGAACCCTGGAAATGATACTTCTCTCTGACTCACACATATAGTAAAAGGGATGCCCAAGTTGACACAACCTGCTTTCAAACATGTACATGGAGTGTAGTATGTGCATTCAACATAGACAGCCCTGCAGCACCACCTGAGGCATGATTGCCATGTGTTAAGCAATGTAACACCATGTAGTATATGCAAACTTGATGACCCTGACTAACATCCTACCCTCACCAAGCATGATGCCATAATATGAATACGAGATGATCAATTACAATAATTGGCTTAAGTATTGCTGTTAGTCAAAGGGGATCCAATGCATGCCAGCCTGGGATGACATGCTGAGCAAGACACGATGCTCCACCTGCTAGGGATGGCATGCACCTATCAGTCCTGGCCTTTTGGATACTGGCAAAGGCTGTTGTCACCCCCACCATGCCTTGAATAGGTAAGGCTCAAAACACAAACCCACCTCCATAGCTATCACAAGGGATAAGAACTTAGATGTAATGCTGCCAAATGCCAGAAGTCTAAACTGCAAGATGCATGCTGTCTAAACTCCCCTCAGCATGGAAAATGTTGATATCTGTTCTGTAACAGAAAACTGGGTCAAGGCTCACAAGAGCACCCTAACACTACCAGGTTACACCTCATACCATGCTTTACAGCCCCAAAACATGGAACAAACTACAAAAGGAGGGTGACTAGCAATAATTGTCAAGGATAACCACACCCCCATGTTGGTACCACAACAAGAAGCAGCATGGACTATCCATGGTCAAGTAACAGTGGCTAAAACTGCCTCCCAGTTTGTAGCCTGCTACAGACTACCCTCCTAATGCCAGGAACTGCACTTGGCCTATGTTGGAACACATGGAAATATCAACCTCTCCAAACAACATTATATTGGGTGACTGAAAATACTCAAACATAGACTGGGAGCATTATTCCAGCTCCAACAGCCTAGGCCAAAGGTTCCTAGAATCCATAAACCAAAATGCTCAGGAACAATGTACCGCTCCCACAAGAGGGATAAGCGTACTGGATGTGATAATCAGCAACATGGGTACTCTATGGCCAGATGAGAAGTTTATCCCTCACTGGTAAGATCAGACCATAGAGTAATCACACTGGATATTCACATCCTGACCACAGTCCCTGGCCAGAAAACAACAGTGAAAAACATGTGTAAAGGAAATGTTGCACTCCTCTAAACTGATGTGGAATCCATTAAAGGCCCTGTGCCTGTGGAAAATATGGGCCACACCTCAGAACCCTTTATAAATGCATTCTATGAACACTTTCAGGAATGCATGGATTATGCAATCCCAAATAAAACCAAGACCCAATTCCATACACGCAGGCATCTGGCATGGTGGACCCCAGCCATTACCAAACCATGCAAGAGAATAAGGAAGCTACTACATGATAGAGCAAACCCAAAAAGGGAAGTGATCTCTGATCAGTATTATGGCAATAAAATATGGCCACTCATAAAATCCACTAAGGCCAGATACTTGAAGTTGAAATATGCTCAGACCCCCAAGCAATGCCACAAAAATACAAGAGACAAGAAATACCCTCCAAAGTGAGAGATGCAACTATGATAGAGAGAATGAAAACTTTGCATCAACTCTGGAGGCTGACCTCTACCAAGGACCCACAGTCAACTACACCGGGAGAAGGTCCAAACACACACAATCAACTCACAAAAAACAAACCCCAACTCACAAACACAAAACACAAAATTCAACAACAGAAAAAAACAACCAAATCCAAAGAGGCCTCAACCCAAATCAGACCAAACAACCCAAAGCAAACACATAAAGCACACACATAGCACATACCACACACACATACCAAGTCGACAACACAAACAGTACAGGGACAAACAACAACAATACAGGTGACAACTGTTGGGGGTGGTACACACACATGTCACACCACCAGCCAGGTGAAGACACACTGAGAAAAACACAACAGTCTGCTGCCACTGCCCTGTAGGCTGCTACAATCTGCCACATACACCAAAACTCAACACAAAGCAAGGCAGTAATGTGCCATGGTACATTGTGAATGTACATCGGTGTGAATGAACTGTGAATGTGAATCCCTGTACTACATGAAAAGAGACATAGAGGAGCTCTCCGATGACCATGGCCCATGGCTCCGATGATCTGGAGCTGCCAGCCCCCCCACCCCTCATGCCACAGTACAACAGTACAACAAACAAGCTTCAGCAATAACAACAATTACAGCTCATTTTGTCATTGGGGCTCAAATCCAATGTCTGTCTGCTTGGGATGTCATTGTCAGCCAGCCACGCTTGCTGCTTGTCCGGGATGGCCTGCACCTGTCACTAAGGCCTTTGGATATTGGCTAGGGCTCTTACCTCTGGCTGAAGCTCTTTTGTAGGCAAGGCTGAACAAACAAACCTCCCTAGAAGAAACATAAGTGGAAAAAAAGTATAAAGCTGCCATGTGCCCAGTCTAAACCTCATGCTCCTGTCTAAACCTCCAAGATGTGTATGGAGAGAATCTCTGTGTATGGCAGTCGCATGAAACCTGCATCAAGGCTCCTGCAGAGCACCCAGGCACTATAGGTTATTTATACCTCATATCCAAAACCTGACCACCTGGACCAAGACCAAAAAGGACCAAGAGTATATCATATAACAACATTATACCCATGTCCAGGGTTGACAATGCATGCACAAAGCATCGGAGACCATCCATGTGCACCTACCGCAAGAGGGCACTGCTGTGCAGTTGTAGCTACCAGCAGACCACCCTCTCTCTCAAACCCCCCCACTCAGCTTTCTGAAGACACTGGAGAGTATGAATGTCTCTCCAAATACCAAACAAGGTACTCACAAATTACCACATAGGTGGTAATCCATTACATATGGAATAAGTAATCAGGGACCTAGGGACACAAGTGGACAGTAACCTCTCATATGACACACACATTGCCAATGTGGCTAGGAAGACCTTCTATATTGGCCACCTTATCATGAAAGGATTCACATCTACATCAAGAGAGGTCATTGTGCCCCTATACTCTTCTCTTATCAGGCCCATAATTGAGTACAATGCCCCATTTGGGATGTACCTTACCCGACACCTGCAGCAGTTAGAAAGACCTCAAAAGTACCTCACCAAGAGGATAAAGGGTCTCAAACATTTGTCATATGCTGCCTGGCTGAAGACACCCCAGCTGTATGCAGTCACATACTGCCTACTCAGAGGTGATGTATGCCCGATGTACAAGGCCATGTCCAATACAGAATTAATGGACATGCTCCACCTCAGAAAATCCAAATCCATCAGAGCCACGAGAGCAAGAGATGTCAACCTCAACACATAAATAAATAGGATGTGCTGGAGGGACAGATTTATAACCCAGAGGCTCCCTACACTCTGGAACAGAATCCCACTCCATGTTAGGCAGAGCCCCTCACTGACTCTCTTCAACAGGAATCTTGCCAAGTGGATGGGAGATCGTAGATTTACACTAGGGGTCTTCACTGTGTCACGTCTAGACAGAGGCACAGTAAAGTAAACCCTAAATGGGCATAATATTCAAATAGCAAGGGGTGGCGAAAGCCACACACACTCTGGCTAGGCTTATAAATGCCCTAGGGCAGATAGCCTAGTATGAACCTATGAACCTATGCAGATACAAATTGTACAGGACACTAAGGATAATCACAAGGCTTTCTTAACTGATGGTAGGAACCTTATTGGGAATTCACAGATATGCTCTGAATTACTCAAATATTACAAACAATACACCAAACCCACACACATTGCCAACATCCAACCAGACAGGTTCAGTGCAAACTCCCTCCCCCCCAAAAGGCCAAATATCTATCCCAGCAGAGTGCTGGCCCCCTGACATTGCAGATGCTGAGGTAATAGCCAGCATCTTCAAAGCAAAACACACAGCATCAATGGTACGAGATGGTAGGCAGGATTCACGAAGCCTCCGTGTAAGAGTTACAAGGCTTACACGGAGGCTGCAGTTAAACGGTGTGACATCAGCATGTCATGCATATGCATGAGGGCATGCTGAATCACACCTAAGGCTTACACGGTCCATGGAAGACAGTAGGGGGCGTGTCTGTAGGCCAAGCGGACATGCCCCCAGAAGAAAAAAAGTGCCTAAAGTAAACCCCCATGACAGAGTACATGGAAATGTGAATAAACACAACACAACACAACACATGCCCCCACAGACTATGAACATAAAATGATATAAATGAACATGTTATATTTTTTTAAATTGTAAAGATGTTTGCCCGTGAGTGCGCTCGTTTGCATGGGTGTGCCCGTAGCTCAGCCACAGTTAGCAGTAAGTGGAAAAGCATATAAGAACTAACTATACAAAGTAAGCCGAAAAGCAATAGCTTAGCAGTAGAGACGTTGGCTGAAGAGCAGGCAGTCATGGTTCGAGCCCCCACAACATCAATTTTTATTTTTAGTGAAATAAGCATGAAACAAGTCCCTGACATATATGTACACATATAAAATTATATTTTCTGTAAAGCGTAATGAAATAGGCCATTTATTTTGAAGAAATGTGAGATAACAAAATAATAAAGAATGCCAGATGTGCCTATAGCTGAGCTACAGTTTAACAAGTTCAGTGCATCTGCCCGTAGGTGAGCAGTGGTTTGATAGGTGTAAAATGACTGCCTGAAGGTGAGCAGTGGTTTAACAGGTGCAAAATGAGTGCCCATAGGTGAGCAGTGGTTCAACAGGTGCAAAATGAGTGCCCGTAGGTGAGCCGTGGTTTAACACGCTGAAACTGTGTGCCCCTAGCTGAGCTGAGCGTAATATGCGTGCTTACAGACAAATGAAGCATAAACCAGCGTACCCATTTGCGCGGAGCTGCACACCACGCCAACAAGCTAACCAACGGGCAATGTTGAGCAAGCTGTAACAAAACTGCCTTTACACAGACACACCTCCTAGCCTGTCTAGACAGTCATAAAATATAAAAAGCAGTGGCCAGGTTCGAACCTAGGATACCATGCACTATACTCAAGGTACTGAACCACTAAGCCATGACAGCTGTGCTTAGAAATGCAGTAATAGCAAATATATAGGAATGAATAGAAAGAGGAGCATGACAAAGTAGGTTTTGTGAAGCTGATACAATTCCAAAATGCCCAATCACAGATAAGTGCAGGTTAAACGGCATATATAAGCCCCATAGGCAGGAATACACAGCATAACCAATTGTAGAACTAACTTGCAGCCAGAATGTCAGGAGTAGGTGAGGGTAGTTGCTTCCGAGCACAGAGGTGGGGCGTTGAGTCCAGATATATGGTTTGGCTCCTTGTCCACAATCATGAGGCCCAACTCATGCAGGGCTAGGTCCTGTGGGGAGCATATAGGGCTGAGGCGTGGGACCGGTTGGCTCATGATCTCACCAGTGCCACAGGGATTCCAAGGACTGGTGAGCAGGTCCATCACCACCATGCGGACCTGAAGAGATGCAAGCAGGACCAACTGAACCTTTGGATCCAGGAGGCCCGGCAAATGCCCAACGCCCCACTACTGAGTAAGTTACATCTAATTATGTATGTAAGAAATTAACCTAGCTGATATTATGGAGATGTGTATTCCAATATTACTTTATTTATATTACAGCTGCAGGTGACCGTTCTGCGAACCGCAGAGCCTATGGCGATAGGCTGGTGCAGTTGCACCACCAGGCAGGTCAGTAATCCTCTCCCTGTAACTGTAAATAAATATAAAAGTATGACAGTTAGCAAAAGAGTGCAGTGTAGTCACTAAGCAATAAAATGTGCAAGTAACAGTGTAAGAGTGTTTGCAAGTATTGCTTGATTACGAAAGTGTGTTGCAGTCTATAATCCAAACAGAAAAATGAAAATGTCTGAAATAAAGTCTGAAATAAAGATGCTCCACCTGTAAAATAATAGTACACAATGTGGCTGAAAAGTACAGCTGAAGAAGATGAGCAAAACACATGTGTGAAATATATCCCTGTTGAAATAATGAAACATGACAGAAGTGAGACTGTTGGAAAGGATTGTAATAACTACAGGTAAAATATGTCAATAAAGCCTAGAAGTAAGTACCATCCTGAATTGTAAAAATAAAACAAGTGAGAGAGTGTGAGAAAGAGTTATGAATCCACCAATAAAGTAGTAATAACTCCTGAATAAAGTATACTGCAGTCAGTACAGAATGAAACGAGAGTGACAAGCAGAACCAAACTGCAAAATGTGTTCAAAATGTTCCTGCAGCTCTAATGTGTATCCCAAAATCTGGATAAGTTGCTCTCAGTCTGCAATATGCAGATAGTATGAGTGTCTGAAATTCCAAACATCCACAGTTGTCTATAGCTATATAAAGCAAATGTAACAGGATGATGTAGCTGAACAGTGCCAGATATGAATGTGTATGAATAAAAATGGAAATGTATATTGATGTAGCAGTAACAGTCCTATCACCAACTTGAAGTAGTTATCACATAAGAAACTGTAGGTAGAACTGTAGTGTGTATATATCTGCAGCTATTAGAAATGTACCGCATATGTATTAGTATTTGAAGGTGTTAATTATATTTTCTTCACCCTACCCTATAACCACATATAATCCATTCCACATGAAATTGGTATGTGCAATCACAATTAACACCCCTGGACATTTGTCCTGTTGGGTCATACATATTTGCATGTACGTTGATGCATCTGCCCTGTTCATACATCCAAACCTGATGGCCTGTTGCCATCAATCAACCCTGCATGTTGTTGGACTGTGTATTTCTGTTCAAATTATGCATGGGTTATGCTTGCTGTTCAATGGTGTGAATATCTGTGTGTTTGGTTAATGGGAATACTAATGCATGCTGTTACAACTAATTGCGAATGGTATTGTATGTTACTAACCCAAACTGTCATGACATAATGCAAAGCATAGGACGACAGGGAAGGCGGGTTCCAGCGGACCCACCTCTCCCACCTCAGCTGGCGAGTGCACCTGGCAGTAGTGCCCAGTCTGGACCCTCCTCTGGTGGCCCTGTGCCACCTGTGGGTGTAAGCGCTGCAGGGGTGGGGCTCATCCCTCGGACTGTGGTGCATAGGGAGATCCAGGAATCTGTTCTTGGGCCCCTACGCCAGCTTGAGGCACAGGTGGCACAACTAACGGGCATGCCTGTTGCCCGGCCTACACAGCCCCCAGCACAGCCCCATCCTGGGCAGTGAAGGCACAGTGGCAACTGCCCATGGATGGGGATATCAGTTCCACTGTTGCCATCTGTGGGCTCATGGGCTCTGGATATCCAAACATCTGTCCCCGTCAATTGTGTAACCCCCACACACGTGTCATACACCACCCCTGTATGCGTCTTGTTTGTCTTGTCTGTTGACCTACCCAACCTACCTCCCCAGCTGTACTGACTTCCTTAACCTGACATACCACTCTCACCTGAAAAAAAAAAAAAAAAAAAAAAAAAAAAATTACGCTCCATACATAGCTGTCCATTTCGCACACATGCCTCATGTCTGCTGGACATGGAAACTGTCAGTTACAACTGGCTGTACAACAAGCATTATTGTTGTCCTTACACCTCTCTCAGGGGTGGAAGGTTTCAAATGTCACACCAAATTACAAACATATGCACAGCTGTTGTTGATGAAGAAATGGGCAGCTATGGGCCTTACCTACATCCCTCCTGCAAAACCCAAGCTTGTTTCCCTACTGTCTTACCCTCTTTGTGACCCCTTTTTCACCACTTTCCTGTCTCCCCATTTTCATTTCTTTCAAAGAAAATAGCACGGGTGTGTGCATGAGTAAGCACTTTTAAGCGGTTGTAAGCGGGTGTGTGCGGAGCTGAATGCCAGTGCGCATGCGGGAGCTCTGCGCAAACCAGCACTAACCCAGTTAAAACTGCTTAAAAGTGCCTTAGTCACTCTGAATGACAGGTCCTGTAGTCTGTTCAAAAGCAAAATAAAATCCCACTGTTAGTCCCGAACCCAGGACCTTGGAAACAGTAGTCTGCATGACTTACCACTTAGCCATGTCTGTTATATAAAAACATTCTGCTACAATAAATATATCATGTAACAGTAGGAATGAATGTAAAGGGCATATAGGATGTGTAGTACACAAAGCATGTAATGTATATTTACTGTGGATTTCTATAATAGTAGTGTGTGAACAGAAACAGCCATGCTAGTTGGTAGCTAGTAGGTAATAATGTCACTGTAGCACCTTGCAAGCCACACACCACAAGTCCCACAGGAAAGCACCCACACCCATATTAACAGTAGTAGTTGTAGGTGTCAGTTTACATACACACTTAGTACAGGAAACAGGAGAGATGAATGGAGAAATGTTAATCTACAACACAGCCTGAATTATGAGAGAGATACTAACCTTTACACTCACAGAACAGTGTCCACAGCATACCAGCATGGTTCCCGCCCTTACAATCTGAAAGGGCAACGCCTATCTCACATACCCTTTTATAGCACTGTCCTGAAATCACAGTGAGAACTGCAATCAGTACACCACTGGCTGCATGCAATCAACAAATGCTGGCTAACAGTTGGTGCAGAGGCCATCACATGGATATATGCAGATACCTACAAAAGCATCCTGTACTCCCAGTCCACGCATGCAATACTTTCATTGCACCGTCTGGAGGCAGAGAGAGAGAGAGAGAGAGAGAGAGAGAGAAAGAAAAAAAGAAAATAAAAACACAAACAAAAACTACACTTAAGAAAAACTAAGTTGAAGCTGTCATCAGTGACAGTATCAAGCTGGGCTAGCAGCAGCAGGAACCTATACAAACGGTAACGCAATCAGCTGTGACAAACACAGGTAATGTAAAGTAACAATTTAATAGTCTACATACTGTGAACCCTCCATATGTGTTATTGGTCTGTATCTATATGTATGTCTATGTGATAAGTTGTGTGTATGTTGTTTTACCCAAAGAGGATGACTATACATTTCATGCCATTCAGTGTTAGGCCATGATTCTGGCACCAGTTGTCCATTTCAGTGAGGCCTGTCTGTAGGATGTGTGTGTCAGCTGGTGTATCGACTATGGCGCCTAGTTTGCAGTCATCTGGGAACTTTGTCATCCACAACCCGCCCATGTTTGCTTTAACATCTGAGAAGTAAATGCCAAACAAGAGGGGTCCTAGGACAGAGCCTTGTGGGATACCATTTGTGACTGGCTTTGAGTCTGACATGGCTCCCGCAAGTTTGACTTTATGGATTCTGTTGTTTAACCAGTTTGCAACCCATCATGTGACATATGTATTAACATTTAAGCTGATGAGCTTGTCTATGATGCCTGAGTGGGGTATTGTGTTGAAGGCCTTAGGCAAGACCAGGTAGGCTGTATGAACTGCTTTGCCCTCATCAATGGCTGTAGTGACTGTTTTGAAAAAGTCAACCAGGTTCAAAAGGCAGGATCAGCCCTTAACAAAGCCAAACTGGGTGGGATCAAGTGTCTGTAGGTCGCCAATGTTGCTGTATATGAGTCCCATAATGAATCTTTCCATAGCTTTGCAGACCAGGCTGGTTAAGATTATGGGGCGGTAGTTCCCAGGGTCTGTAGAGGTGCCTCCTTTGTGGAGTGGGACCACTGTTGCTGTACGCCAGTGTTCAGGTACATATCCCATAGTAAGGCTAAGGTTAAACATCATTTTTATATGTGGTTTTAGCTCCTCTTGGAGTTCACGTAGCACACATCCAGGGATACCATCAGGTCCCATTGATGCTGTGTGTTCTGCTTTGCTGAGGGCAGCCCTCACCTGGACATCTGAGATGACAGGGAGGTTACATTCAGCTGTGATAAGTATTTCTTTCTTCTTTTGGGGGAGAGGGAGGGGGGATATTTGCACTGAACCTGTCTGCCAGAATGTTGCCAATATCTGTGGGTTCAGTGAATGTTATGTAGTTGTGTACTAACTCTGAGTATATCTGAGGCTTTTGGTCCATGTTTCTAACAAAACTGAAGAAGGCCTTGTGGTTATCTTTAGTGTCCTTGGCCATTTTCCTCTCAGAGTTGGCCTTGGATGTTGTTATGAGAGAACTTAGCTTTTTACTAGTGCTGACCACAGATGCCTTCCCTTTATGTGATTCTGCTCTGTCTTGCAGTAGCCTCCTTCTATCATTATACAATTTGTCTTTGGCTGGGGTCCACCAGACAGGATGCTTAACCTTTGTGCATAGGGTCTGGGTTAGAATTGTGTGTGCATGTTCCATGCATTCTTGGGGATGTCCATGGGAAGCATTTGCAAAGGGGTCAGCATTGTGGGTTGTGGCTTCCACTGGCCCAGTGGGCTGCATGGATACCATCTCAGTCCTAACAAGTGAAAATCTGTCTATTCACATATATTTCAAAGTAGTCTACTGTTCTGGTGGTAGTGGTGGGATACGTATATCCAGGCCGATTAGTTTGGGTCCAGATCACACTAGTGGATGACGTTCCACATACAGTACCTTGTTATGAACCCCCAGAGTGAGGTGGTGCATTGGACCTGTCTCAGTGTGCTGACTGATGGGGCTTGGTACTATGTTGCATGTAATGTGGCAGATATTGTTGCACAGGTGTCGGCTGAGCACTGATATCTGGCCATGTACATGTGTATCCACCAAGAGACATACACGTGCTACATATGGGAGTAGTAGTATATCACTACAGTTGAGTATCATATATAGTATGTGTGCCATATTTTGCTGTCATAGTTTGCTGATATCCTGTTTGTGTTCTCTTTCAGGGACATGGCGCGTCAGCGAAATCCTGCCTACTTTGCTGCAGAAGATGAAGAGATACACCAGAGCCTGGTGCGGGATTATGACATACTGTTTTTCCGCACCAGCCAGAATCAGCAGGAGAGGGCTGCACTGTGGCAAGACCTTGTCCATAGGGTAAATGACATTGGCATGCATAATAGGACATATGAGCAGGTACGACATCACTGCAGTGATTTAATCAGAAATGTCCGTCAGCATGCGTCGGATATCCACAGGCAACAGGTCACCACAGGAGGAGGGTTGGCCACACATCCCCCCCTCACCAGACTGGAGGGGCTACTCCTAAGTGTTGTAGCTCCAGCCCAGGAACATCAACAGCAACACACCTGCATTATGATGGAGGCTGGAGCCACACAGCAACAGGACATGGAGCGTGCAGGTAATATGCCATATGTACACTTGACTGTTCTGTACACTGTTAGTTTATGCATGTGTAAGGTGTGTTCTTGGTATGTAGCTGTCAACATAGTATGTAATTGTGCAGGTGTGATATTGCCAATATCAGCAGCTGACATATGAAAGGCAACTGTTGTACTACTGAACTGTATCATACGCAGTATCAATGGCAAAGTTGCGCCCACTGACATTAATCCCCTCATTTCTGCAGGTCCCTCCAGTGTTACAGCAAGGCAGCCCATCCATGCTGGTGAGTGTGTATTAACAATGCCTATAATAGTCTTGATAGTGCTAGTAATAATAGTGTAACCCAGTAGTGCTCTGTGTGTATACTGTGGGGTGTGCATGTGTGCGTGTGTCCACGTGTGCATGTGTGCATGTGTGCACATGTGCATGTGTGCATGTGTGCATGTGTGCATCTGTGCATGTGTCCACATGTGCATGTGTGCATCTGTGCATGTGTACATCACTGGTAACATTGTGTAGACATTGTAAACTGTGTTTCCTGTCTTCCTCCCACAGGTTCTGGTGCTGCTCTGGTGTCCTGCAGCAGGGATCCTGAATTTGGTGCCACAGGTACTGATAATGATGATATCTGTGTAATGGCACAGGAAGGCGTGTCAGGGTCCGTCATTGGTCAGCCAATTGATAGTACACAGCTGTCAGCCCCATCATTACGCACTGTCATCCTGCCAGTACATCCTATGTCACCAATGTCCCTAGGTGATGGACAGGATACAGTGGGCATTGACCAGGGTAATGTGGTATCTGTGGCACATGCTTCCCCACACAGCAGCCATGGGCAGGGTCCTGAGATGGTACCACACAGACAGTTGCCCATGGGTTCTTGTGGGAGCATCCATGGGCATACTGCCTCTGGCAGACGTGCCCAAAGAGGTCTGTCAACCTCGGCTTTTTTTTGGCTGTCATGCAGGCACAGTCACGTATGGAAAGGTACACCAGACAGGGTCTGAGGGAGCTGAGAGCATGTCGCACATCCATGACTGACAGTATGCGTGACATTGCGGATGCTATCCGTAATTTCACCGATGTCATAGACAGATGTTGTGGGGACATATTACAGCAGTTCCACAACTACATGTCCATGAGCCAGGGCAATGGTGGACGGTTGCAGCATATGCCAGCAACAGCAGCAGCTGGCAGTCAGCGTGGACGACAACAGGCCCACAGATGCACCCATAGTGCCAGCAGCAGCCCCAGCAATGCTGGCTCTGTGCTGTCATCAGACCGCCCCAGGAGACCACGTGCACGTGGCTCTGGACAGTCCCAACAGGGACCTGTGTCCAGTCAACGAATACCTGCTTCTGATGACAGTACCCAGTCTGGCTTAGTACCAGATACGGTCCGTAGCACCCCTGCCAGGCACAGGTACCATGTCCATGGCCACAGACACTGATCTGTATGACCTGGCAGGTGCAGTCTGTGGCTGTCCACAAACTTCAGTATATGGCAGCCATGAGGTGGAACTGTGTGCATGCATACACACATGCAAAATGTTAACACCTAGGGCTACCACATACACGCACACACTGCATCAACAGTGCCCCACCCTGTACTGCTGTCCCTCACCAACACACATACACATACATGTCAATTGGTGGTATCAGTGGCAGACTCAGGCATACCTAGTTCACACCCTGTGCATATGATGAAACTGTGCCACCTCCTGCAATCTCTAACATCAATGCAGGAACAGGTTAACATGTTGCTGATACACAGGGTGACTACATAGATGTGTATTAATAGTATCATGTTGGTAACAGTACAGTGTGCTGATATGATTGTGTGTATATCACAGCATGCCTGATGCAGTAACCGTATGACTGTCCTGAATTGTTATCTACAATCATAGTAAGTACCATAGTGTAACAGCTGCACATTTTTGCATACTGGTGGTAAGGATGTCAACAGATAGCCACATACATAGGTAGCACAGGGGAGAAGGTAATGCAAGTAGTCATACGCAATGATGGACATGTACACTAATGGTGGCATGTTGCCCACAACGACTATGCAATGTGGATGTTTGCATATGTTGATATGTGTGCAGTACCAATTTAATTTAAATTAAATTAAATTTTAAATAATTTCAGTTTTACCATGGACATCTGAACTGTGCATTCCTGGGTACATGTTTATAGTGCCTGCATATTTGCACTGTTACCTACTAGAAGTGGTACCCCTTCGTTGTTGTACAATGGACTACATCCAGCCCTGCTTACTGTAGCTTTGTTTGCATGCATGTTTGCTTGAGGTTCCCTGGAACACTGATTCCACCTGCAATGCAGATTTACAGAGCTTCTGTGGATTCCTAGTGACATCTGCATAGCTTACTATACGTATGTCAATGTCTCACTTGACAGAATGTCACTGTCTGTCCTGTTCGCATGTACGTTGCCTGTGACACATTGCATATGACTTACCTGGCATTTGCCCACGTGTGCAGTAATAAATGCCAGCGCTATGAAATCAGAAGCAGTACACCCACACATGCTCACCTTCAGTATGTTGTTCCCCATTGGCTCTATGTGTTGGTAATCACCATGGCAATCACACTACTATGGTAGCATGTGCAAAGGTAACTTGTGAATCACCTCTATGGTCCATTTGTGGAATATGTGAGTCATGTGGCAATGTCACAGCTGCCACATGTATGCAGTCAACCCTCTCCACTGGCCAGGAATGTACAACACATGTGTGAGATGCAACCACATAGCCAATCTGGGGACTGAGCACTCTGAACCCAGTACTGGCATACCCTGTCAGGTGGCATGACATACTACAGCGACTACAATACCAGTCTGACATAGACCTGCACTGACAGCAATCCAAACACATGAACACACTGGGGCATACTTGGAGCCTCAAAATAGCATCCTGCCTGAGCATCACACACATCCGCAACTGGCACACAGGCATACGTTAAGTCAGAACAGAGCACATGCCACACATGGCACACACATCCTGTGTGCCAAACACTCACAGCCTGTAGGGCTACACAACACACCTGCTACAGATGTGTCAGGTACCTCTCTTGGCCAGTGCAGTGGGGTCCCACTCAACAGGCTGTACATGGTGAAGGTCACAGTGATATGCCCGTGGGGCACTATGGTCCACCACATAACACATGCATACAGGTCAGTCAGAGGCATGGACACATATGACTCAGTCATTGTCCATGCCACTATGGATGACCTGAGACGTACCTCCCTGGTCTACATGATAGGGAACATAGAAGGGCTCACTCAGCATATGGCACGGGGTGGTATGAGCCTGACCTTGGTTGCCATCATACCCTCACTAGGTATGCTACCATAATATGTAGGAAGGGTGTTCTATGTCTACATTTTGCTCAATCTCCAATGTCATTCATAGGGTATCCAATGGCTGTTAGCGTGTGCTTACATGCTAGGGAAGCCACAATGATTTGCGAGGGGCAGTTTGCACGTGTCATCCATGGGCCATTGTATATTGGCGAAGCCTCTTGAAACACACATAGTGTCTTTTGATGCAGGGCTCAGATTACATAGCCACCTCCTCAGGTATCACACGGGATAGGACACTAACAGTAATGCTACACAACATCAGCAATGTACACCGCAAGATGCATGCACTGGACACTGTCCTCAGCACGGTAAACTGCAATATCTGTGCAGTAACAGATTCCTGATGCACGGCTCACAGGTGCAACCCATCACTGCCAGGTTATACCTTATACCATGCCTGTCATCCCCTACACATGTACCACACATGAACAGGGGGGAGTTATCTCAAGGCACCACAGATACACACACCTCCAGGTTGTTGGCACAGCACAAAGTATCAGGGCCTATCCATGTGCAGATAACAGTGTGTTGGACTGCCTTCTGGTTCATAGCCTGGTACACACAACCCTCCCATACACAGGAAACCCACCTGTCCTCCATAACAACACTGGGAATATGACGGTCTCTACATATGTCTTTGTATGGCTGGACTGCATCCAGCCGAACATTGTGTGTGAGCATTACTGTAGCTACAACACACTAGCTGAAAGGTTCCTAGCATGTAGTCACTGAATTGCAGTGGAACAACATGTTACCACTCCCACAACAGGTGGGAACATGCAGCACCTGTTCACCGACTACATGTAGACTATATGGCCCAGACCAGATGTGTATCCCCCGCTGTTAGGATGATACCATATACAACTCACACTGTATATACACATACCGCATGCAGCCCCTGCACAGTAAGACACAGTCATAATGTTATGCAGTGCAAATACCATTTATTCACTTGAGGCATGTGTCAGACATGGGAACTATTGAAGGTCACAGGTATATATGTGTATGTGGCACACACATACATCATGTGTGCATTGCCATTGCTGGTTTAAGCAATGTCATGCATTGTTATGAACAACAACCCACACATGGGCATTTTGTGTGACACAAACACGTGGCAGTTGTGGGTTTTCAAAACATACCTAACTGTGGTCTGACAGTAGTAAGAGACCCAGTAGCGGAGCGAACTATTTGCATTACTGGGCGATTTGCCCTGTTTGGCTGTACTTATAGTGTGGTGACATCACCTGTGTTTACTGGGGAATATGCAGCATCTGGTGTATTGTAGTAGTTGCCAAAAGGAACTGTTCTTTCACACTTGCAATTACACACACCCTACCATGCCCCCACACACATTTGCAGGATTCATACCCCTACCTGATAATGTTATGACATTTGAGAGAGACGCATTTGCGGAGCGCACTATTCGAATTACTGGGAGGTTCCTCTTCTCTGGCTGTACTTATAGGGTGTTGACATCATCAGTGTTTGGAAAGGGTAATGTGCATCATGTAGTGTGTTCTCCTAATTGCCAAAAAGCACATATCTTTTATACAGAATTGCACACACACAAACTCCCCTCATCCAAACACACACACTTGCCGTTTGTAGGATTCAAACCCCTATCTAATTATGTTATGACACTTGAGAGAGACGCATTAGCGGAGCGCGCAATTTGAATTTCTGTGCGGTTTCCCTTCTCCGGCTGTACTTATAGGGTGTTGACATCATCAGTGTTTGGAAAGGGTAATGTGCATCATGTAGTGTGTTCTCCTAGTTGCCAAAAGGGACATTTCTTTCATACAGAATTGTACATACACTAACCCCCCTCCACACACAATGAGCATTTGCAGGATTCAAACCCCTACCTAACTATGTTATGACATCCGAGACGGATGCATTAGCGGAGCGCGCTATTTGCATTACTGGGCGGTTTTCCTTCTCCTGCTGTACTTATAGGGTGCTGACATCATCAGTGTTTAGAAAGTGGAATGTGCATCCTGTAGTATGTTAATGGCACAGGAAGGTGTGTCAGGGTCCGTCATTGGTCAGCCAATTGACAGTACACAGCTGTCACCCCATTTGCATTTCATCCTGCCAGTACATCCTATGTCACCAATGTCCCTAGGTGATGGACAGGATACAGTGGGCATTGACCAGGGTAATGTGGTATCTGTGGCACATGTTCCCCCAAAAGCAGCCATGGGCAGGGTCCTGAGATGGTCCCAAAAGACAGTTGCCCATGGGTTCTTGGGGGAGCATCCAACTGCCTCTGGCAGACGTGCCCAAAGAGGTCTGTCAACCTCAGCTATTTTGGCTGTCATGCAGGCACAGCCCGTATGGAAAGGTACACCAGACAGGGTCTGAGGGAGCTGAGCATGTCGAAATCCATGACTGACAGTATCGTGACTTTGCGGATGCTATCCGTAATTTCACCGATGTCATAGACAGATGTTGTGGGGACATATTACAGCAGTTCCACAACTTGTCCATGAGCCAGGGCAATGGGGGGCCCGGTTGCAGCTTTGCCACCAGCACAGCTGGCAGTCGCGGGGGGACAACAGGCCCTGCACCCATAGTGCCAGCAGCAGCCCCAGCAATGCTGGTCTGTGCTGTCATCAGACCCCCCCAGGAGACCACGTGCATGTTCTGGACAGTCCCAACAGGGACCTGTGTCCAGTCAACAATACCTGCTTCTGATGACAGTACCCAGTCTGGTTTAGTACCATACGGGTAGCACCCTGCCGGGACAGGTACCATGCCCCCGTGGGTGGGGGTTTGGGGCCCAAAAAGTATATGGCAGCCATGAGGTGGAACTGTGTGCATGCAAAAAATGCAAAATGTTAACACCTAGGGCTACCACATGCACACACTGCATCAACAGTGCCCCACCCTGTACTGCTGTCCCTCACCAACACACATACATACATGTCAATTGGTGGTATCAGTGGCAGACTCAGGCATACCAAATTCACACCCTGTGCATATGATGAAACTGTGCCACCTCCTGCAATCTCAACATCATGCAGGAACAGGTTAACATGTTGCTGATCACAGGGTGACTACATAGAGTTTTTAAATAGTATCATGTTGGTAACAGTACAGTGTGCTGATATGATTGTGTGTATCCCCAGCATGCCTGATGCAGAAACCCTGTATGTCCTGAATTGTTATCTACACCATAGTAAGTACCATAGTGTAACAGCTGCACATTTTGCATACTGGTGGTAAGGATGTCAACAGATAGCCACATACATGGTAGCACGGGGGAGAAGGTAATGCAAGTAGTCATGCAATGATGGACATGTACATAATGGTGGCATGTTGCCCACGACTATGCAATGTGGATGTTTGCATGTTGATATGTGTGCAGTACCAATTTAATTTAAATTAAATTAAATTTTAAATAATTCAGTTTACCATGGACATCTGAACTGTGCATTCCTGGGTACATGTTATAGTGCCTGTTTTGCACTGTTACCTACTGAAGGGGTACCCTTCTTGTTGTACAATGGACTACTTCCAGCCCTGCTTACTGTAGCTTTGTTTGCATGCATGTTTGGTTGAGGTTCCCTGGAACACTGATTCCACCTGCAATGCAGATTTACAGAGCTTCTGTGGATTCCTAGTGACATCTGCATAGCTTACTATTATGTCAATGTCTCACTTGACAGAATGTCACTGTCTGTCCTGTTCCTTTCGTTGCCTGTGACACATTGCATATGACTTACCTGGCTTTTCCCCGTGTGCAGTAATATGCCAGTGCTATGAAATCAGAGCAGTACCCCCCAAATGCTCACCTTCAGTATGTTGTTCCCCTTTGGGCCCCTATGTGTTGGTAATCACCATGGCAATCACACTACTATGGTAGCATGTGCAAAGGAAACCCTGTGAATCACCTCTATGGTCCAGTTGTGGTATGTGAGTCATGTGGCAATGTCACAGCTGCCACATGTATGCAGTCAACCCCCCCCCTGGCCAGGAATGTACAAAAATGTGTGAGATGCAACCACATAGCCAATCTGGGGACTGAGCACTCTGAACCCAGTCCCCATACCCTGTCAGGTGGCATGACATACTACGGGACTACAATACCAGTCTGACATAGACCTGCACTGACAGCAATCCAAACACATGAACACACTGGGGCATACTTGGAGCCTCAAATAGCATCCTGCCTGAGCATCACACACATCCCTGGCACACAGGCATGTTAAGTCAGAACAGAGCACATGCCACACATGGCACAAAAATCCTGTGTGCCAAACACTCACAGCCTGTAGGGCTACACAACACACCTGCTACAGATGTGTCAGGTACCTCTCTTGGCCATGCAGTGGGGTCCCACTCAACAGGCTGTACATGGTGAAGGTCACAGTGATATGCCCGTGGGGCACTATGGTCCCCCAAATAACACATGCATACAGGTCAGTCAGAGGCATGGACACATATGACTCAGTCATTGTCCATGCCACTATGGATGACCTGAGACATCCCTTTGGCTACATGATAGGGAACATAAAAGGGGCTCTCAGCATATGGCACGGGGTGGTATGAGCCTGACCTTGGTTGCCATCATACCCTCACCAGGTATGCTACCATAATATGTAGGAAGGGTGTTCTATGTCTACATTTGCTCAATCTCCAATGTCATTCATAGGGTATCCAATGGCTTTTGCTTTTTACATGCTAGGAAGCCACAATGATTTGCAGGGCAGTTTCTGTCACCATGGGCCATTGTATATTGGGCCTCTTGAAACACATAGTGCCTTTTGTGCAGGGCTCAGATTACATAGCCACCTCCAGGTATCACACGGATAGGACACTAACAGTAATGCTACACAACACCAGAAAGGGCAGATGCACCTGGACACTGTCCTCCCGGTAACTGCAATATCTGTGCAGTAACAGATTCCTGATCAGGCTCACAGGTGCAACCCATCACTGCCAGGTTATACCTATACCATGCCTGTCATCCCCACATGCACACATGAACAGGGGAGTTATCTCAAGGCACCACAGATACACACACCTCCAGGTTGTTGGCACAGCACAAAATCAGGGCCTATCCATGTGCAGTAACAGTGTGTTGGACTGCCTTCTGGTTCATAGCCTGGCACACAAACCCTCCCATACACAGGAAACCCACCTGTCCTCCATAACAACACGGGGAATATGGCTCTACTTTGTCTTTGTATGGCTGGACTGCATCCAGCCAACATTGTGTGTGAGCATTACTGTAGCTACAACACACTAGCTGAAGGTTTCCCAGCATGTGTCACTGAATTGCAGTGGAACAACATGTTACCACTCCCACAACAGGTGGGAACATGCAGCACCTGTTCACGACTACATGTAGACTATATAGACCAGATGTGTATCCCCGCTGTTAGGTGATACCATATACAACTCACACTGAAAACACATACCTAGCCCCTGCACAGTAAGACACAGTCTTTGTTATGCATGCAAATACCATTTATCCACTTGAGGCATGTGTCAGACATGGAACTATTGAAGGTCACAGGTATATATGTGTATGGGGCACAAAAACATCATGTGTGCATTGCCATTGCTGGTTTAAATGTCATGCATTGTTATGAACAACAACCCAAAAAGGCATTTTGTGACAAAACCGGGGCAGTTGGGGGTTTTCCCAAAAAACCCTGTGGTCTGACATGGTAAGCCCCAGTAGCGGGCACTTTTGGGCATTACTGGGTTTGCCCTGTTTGGCTGTATTTATAGTGTGGTGACATCACCTGTGTTTACTGGGGGAATATACAGCAACTGGTGTATTGTAGTGGTTCCCAAAAAGGGAAACTGTTCTTTCACACTTGCAATTACACACACCCTACCATCCCCCACACAGCAGGATTCATACCCTACCTATGTATGACATTTGAGAGAGCATTCCCCAAACTATTCAATTACTGGGAGGTTCTCTTCTCTGGCTGTTTTATAAATCATGTGTTTGGAAAGGGTAATGTGCATCATGTAGTGTGTTCTCCTATTGCCAAAAAAATACCCATACAGAATTGCACACCCCTCCCAAACACACCCCTTTGAGGTTCAAACCCTACCTAACTATGTTATGACACGAGAGGGGTAGGGATTTTTTTTGGGGTTTCCCCTTCTCCGGCTGTACTTATAGGGTGTTGACATCATCAGTGTTTGGAAAGGGTAATGTGCATCATGTAGTGTGTTCTCCTAGTTGCCAAAAGGGACATTTCTTTCATACAAAATTTTAAAACACTAACCCCCTCCACACACAATGAGCATTTGCAGGATTCAAACCCTACCTAATTTGTTATGACATAACGGATGCATTAGCGGGGCCTATTTGCATTACTAGGTTTCCTTCTCCTGCTGTACTTATAGGGTGCTGACATCATCAGTGTTTAGAAAGGGAATGTGCATCCTGTAGTTGTTCT